>NC_083433.1:30695537-30963867 GCF_020745735.1 Hemiscyllium ocellatum
TGTGATAGTTACTGCATCACGTTGGTTAACATTTCCAATAATTAAGTTGTTTTAAATTCCACTTTCTTTTTTCGTGCTTCACCTGTAGTGTTTAAATAAATTCTGTTTTGCTTAAATATGAATGCTTTGTCCAGCTGCATTGCACATGTAAGGCCCACTTCACATCTGCCTTTAAAATAAGGAAAAGTTAGGGTAGTTAGGCTATCTTCTTGAAGTATTTTGAGGGGTTTTGACCTCGTCCATGACAAAAGGCTCTTCAGCCCATTGTTTATGTATCTCCAAAATATACTCGATATATATGTGTCCTCCTTACTGCACAAATGTCAAAGCCTTGAAAGACACGAGGTGTGCTCAATGAAGTATGTTTTAAAGATTATGAGGTTTCCACCTCAACTGCCCTCCTCGGCAATATGTTCTAGGCTACCTTTATGCTGTGCGGTAAAAAATCTTTCTCTATACATCCTCTCTAAAATTATTGCCATTTGCATTAAACTTCACTTAAATGTTGATCTTCGATGGTAGGAAGCAGAGGATATAAGTGGATGGATTCTTGTCAGACTGGAGGCCTGTGACTAGTGGATTCCCTCAGACGTTATTGCTCGGCCCATTGCTGCTTGTGATCTGTAATCAATGATTTGGATAAAATGTACAAGTCATGATTAGTAAGTTTGTAGATGACATTTAAGTATGCTGGGCAGTGAGGAAGGTTGTCAAATATTGCAGAAAGACCTTGATCATCTGGGGAAATGGGCCAAGAAATGGCAAATGGATTTTGCTATCGATAAGAGTGGGGTCTTGCATTTTGAAAACTCAAATCAAAGTAGGAGCTTCATGGTGAATTGTAGGGCCTTAAGAAGTGTAGTGGAACAAAAGGACCTTGGAGTTCAGGTGCATAGCTCTCCAAAAGTGGAAGTTCAGGTCAATAGGACAGTAAAAATGGTTCTTGGGACACTGGTTTTCGTCAGTAAGATCACTCAGTATAGAGGTTGTCAACGATGTTGGTAAGGTCACTTTGAGTACTGTGTTCTGTTTGGTCCACTTGCTGAAGGAAGGATCTTATTAAACTGCAAAGAGTGTCGATGAAATTTTCAAGGATGTTGCCAGAACTGAAGGGTCTGAGAAGCAGGGAGAAGTTGGACAAGCTAGGACATTTTTTCTTTTGAGCATAGGAGTGATGGGAGATCTTACAGAAGTGTATAAGATCATGACCGGTATGGATAGGATGACTGCAATTTATCTTTTTCCCCAGATTGGGAAATTGAGGACGAGAGGGCATCAGTTTAAGGTTAGAGGGGAAAGAATAAAAGGGAACCTGAGGAGCAACGCTTCTGCATAGAAGTTAGTATGCATCTGGAATGAGCTGCGATGTGAAGTGGTTGCGGCAGGGACATTAACAACATTTAAAATGCAATTGGACAAATACATGGATTGAAAAGGATTAAAAGGATATCGACCAAGTGCAGGGAAATGGGGTTAGAATGGAAGGACATTTTGGCCGGCATGGACCAGTTTGGGCCAAAGCGTCTGAATCTGTCCTGTAGGACTCGATGACTCTAATTGGACAAATACATGGATTGGAAATTTTTAGAAGAATATGGACCCAGTGCAGGGAAATGGGCTTAGTGTGGTTGGATATTTTTGTCCACATGGACCGGTTTTGTCGAAAGGGCCTTTCTCTGTGTTGTGTGACTCTATGGTTACTCATGTTAGGACCATACTGCTGCAATAGATCTGTATCCTCTGAGGATTTAGTCAATTACCTCGATCAGATTCTCCCTCAAAATTTTCTACTGCAAAGAAAACAATTGGGGGTTATCCGGTCTCTCTTCACAGCTGAAATAATCCATCAGAGGCAAAGTCCTTCTGAATGTCCTTTGCACACCCCTCCAGCATAACCGGATCCGTGCAACAAGGTGGTAACCATGCTGCACACAGTAAGCTGGCCATTCTCTCAACGGCATGGCATGGACAGGGAAGCCCAGAGCAAGGCACTCACCATGGCATATCGAAGGAGCAGGTCTCTGGCAGCAATGTGCTGGAGCAGTGGAGAAGGAAAAGCTGAAGTCTCTTTAACTTATCATTTTTTATTTTATTCTGTGAGGAGCACTTCTGCACGAGCGAAGTTACACACTTTTCACTGTATCGTATCAGGGAAACACGTGATAATACAGGATGTTCAAAGCTAAAGTTTGCTATAACCAAAGTTATGTCCTGCTCCACGTTACCTGTATACGTTTACAATCTGTCCACCACTAATAAAGATAAGCACCTTATCTGCGATCTTAACAGTCCTCTTCACTGCCCTTCCATGCTCATGGGACAAAGGACAAGAAACCAAAGTTCAGTTTTGTTCCTCTGGGCTTCCCAAGTTGCTCCCATTTATTGTGTACTCCCTTGTCTTGTTGCTTCTTCCAAACTGTACAGAAAATATACAGCACTGAACTGGAACTCTGCACATTAAAGGCGATTGACAGAAAATATATTGGGCAATTTGGAATCATATTACTCTTCTGAGAGCACTCAGAGCACAGGCGATCTGAAATGATCTTGTTTCAATCTTAAAAATTTCATTCATCATGCTTGGTCAGGAACATACGCTCCTACATCTTACTAAGTGGTATTATGCAGACTGGTATTGTTTCTTAATAATCAATGTTGTCAGTATAGTTCTGCCATCCACGTTTGATTCCCTTTGGAACACAGTCACAGCACATGAGAAAACATCATTCCATCAAAAGATAAACAACAGGTGAACATTAGCTCACAGTTTTGTTTCTGAGAATAAACTCAATGCTCGTAATGATGAAATCTCCCTAATTATCTTCCAGGAGACTGATATCAGGTATAAATGTGAGCACTTTCCCAGGGATTGCAACAATTACTCAACTTGTGTGATTGAAATGCATACGATACCGACAGGTCCAGTGTTTTTCATCTATTATCTCATCCTTGCTGCTATCGGAGTTCCAGGTGAATTATCTCATTAATTTCTGACTATGGTAATCATCCAGTATCTGCTACAAGATGCATTTCATCAGTGGTGTTTCTTTGCTGTACGTTTCACGGCAGTTGTCTATTTCTCCAGTTTAATTTAAAATGCGTTCTAATTCACTGAATCAATTTCACTGGTATAACATTTCATTAAGTTTAGTGTCACATTTGAACAATAAAGGTGTTAATTCCCCATTTATCCGATGGTTTCTGGTGATAATCTAATGAGATTCATGCAAAATTAATTTGTCTTCTGGGGTGGGCAAAGTCAGAAGACACATAACACCAGGTTGTCGTCCAACAAGTTGACTTGCAATCACCAGGTTTCAGAAGGTTGCTCAACCTGATGAAGGGACTGCGCTCTGAAAGCTGATAATTTCAAATGTTCCTGTTGGACTAGAACTTGGTATATCATGTGACTTCTGACTTTTTTCTCATTTTTGACATTTCACCGCTTTCATTGTACAATTTCTTCATATTGTTTGTGCAATTTCTCACCTAGAATGTTATACTGCCTTCTTGTGTTTGGTAACATTCATTGCTTCAATTGTGTCAATTTCCCAATTTGTAAAAACATCGTATGATGTCGTTGCAGTTACTGTAATGTCTGAACATGTAATATTAATTCTGTCAGTATGGTTGAATTTAAGGACAACACACAATGTAATTGCAACTACATTTGTGTTATTGATAAAGTTGTTATCGGTGAACTCCCAGGATTTTAATTTGTTGTGGTTGTCAATGAATTGTCGACAGATGTTGTGCTAGGGTGTAGGTTTGCTCGCTGAGCTGTAGGTTTGATAATCAGTCATTTCATTACCTGGCTAGGTAACATCATCAGTGGTGACCTCCAAGTGAAGCGAAGTTGTTGTCTCCTGCTTCCTATTTATATCTATATAAAAATATCGATATCTCCTGCTTTCTATTTATATATAAATGAAGATATCTGTATATCCTGCTCTCTATTTATATCTTTTTATTGATATAAAGATCTATATAAAGCGAGCAATCCTCCACCCTAAACCTCAATCTGAGCTACAAACCTTCACAAACCTTGCAGATGTTGTTCTTGCTGAATTATCACCATGTTAAGTATTCAAAACTTGACCAAATTGTAACAGTACAGAATCGTCATGATGTGGAAAGGGACCATTTGACCCATCAAGCCCCTACTGGCTATTCAAAAGAGCATGGTTGCCGAGCGTCAATCTCCGTCTTTTCATACATATCATTACATATCACTCGGACCTGCATATTCATTCAGTGCTGGCTTGAATCGAAAAATTGTATTTGCCTTTTTCACATTTCATGGAAATTCATTCCATATCCTAAGATTTCAACTCATCCCTGCATTTTTTGCACATCACTTTAAATCTCTGTCCACTGATTCTTTTTTTACTTTATGAGCAGGAACAGCTTCTCTCTCTACACTCTAATCAAGACACTAGTGATTTTGAAGACCTCAATCAAATCTCCTCTTGGCATTCTTCTGTCCAAGCAAAATAATCCCAATTTCTTTAAATGTATTCTCATAACCTAATGTAAACCAGTTGCTCCCAGCATGGCTGAAGTATGTCACGGTTAAGTCTATAGTTGAAGCTGTCAAGTCATAAATAATGAAGCGAGCAAATTGTTCATTGCATCCTATGCAAATGTTCTCTTCAAAATCAGAAGAATGCTAATTCACTTTGAGTTGTTTTGGGATATTTATGAGCGAGGTGAATGGAAACATTTTCAAGACAGAACAGTTAATTAAAAGGACACTCTTATCCAGATTGTGAAGTGTAAGCTCATACTTCTTCGTCTCCAAACCTGTGTTGCCTGACTTGCTGTTACCTTGTTCCAGGATTTTCTGCATTTCTTGTTAATGTAACGTCTTAACATGATGTTAGTTTCTGTGTTTTTTTCCTTCAGAAAGTTTCTTCAGACTGCTTCACTGTTTTTTATTCTGCCAAAATGTTTCATTATAAATATTTTCAGCTGTGTAAGGCCACCTTCCAATTGCTCTTAATGTTGCCGATTTCTAACTTCTTAGGTTTAAGTTCAACATTTTTACGTTAATGCAATATCCAGGAAACAGGTGATTGTTTCTCAGAGTCAGAATGACAACCATCTCATCACCATTATGTTCTCTCCATCTGTTTCTATTGTAGCTAACGTGGCAGTGATTGTGATCTTATCTCGAAGAAGATGCGGTCTCTCCACAAATATCATATATTATCTTGTCTCTATGGCAGCAACAGATCTTCTGGTCGTGGTCACGTTTGTAATATTAAACTGTATTGTTCTGATTTATTTCCAATTCAGTTTCCTGTCTATCACACCAGTATGCAGTGTTCGTAATGCATTAAGTTTTTGCAGCCATTGACAGTTCTGTCTGGTTAACGGTCACTTTCACCTTTGATCGATTTGTGGCCATATGTTGTCAAAAGCTGAAATTAAAATATTGCACGAAGAAGGTGGCATCATGGGTCACAGGATCAGTGTGTGCAGTGTCCTTCATGAAAAATATACCTACGTATTTCCATTTTAAACCTATATACATAATTGACAAAATACCATGGTTCTGTGGCCTAAAACCAGAATATTATACTGCACCGGGGTGGGCTGTATATGACTGGATTCGTTCCATTTTGTCTCCGTGTCTTCCTTTCATTCTGATATTACTGCTCAATATTTTGACTGTCAGGCAGATTTTTGCCGCCAATCGAGCCCGTCGGAGACTCCAGACTCAGGTCAATGGAGAGACTCAGAGTGACCCCGAGATGGAGAAGCGAAGAAAGTCCATTGCTTTACTCTTTGGCATCTCAGGAACATTCATCCTATTATATTTGTTATATTTTGTTACAATCTTTTACGTTCGAATTGCGAATATTCCTTATTCCTCTGTGTCTGATATCGGCAAACCAATATTTATTGTCGAACAGAGTGGATACATGCTTCAGTTATTGAACTCCTGCATCAATCCATTTATTTACGCAGGGACCCAGAGTAAAATCAGAGAGGAGATAAAGAATGGTGTGAAATATCCATTCAGTCTGTTTGCTAAAATATTTTAAAAATCAAAATGAAAGAAACTAACATGATTCATATCACAGCATACTTTCTTATTATTCCCTTTTATTGCACACAATTGATCAATACTGAGTACTGTGAAATCTTGAGCTAACGCTTGTAGAATGTGTAACGAGTGAAGAGTGTCTTATCCCGTGTATTTACCTTGCAAAAAAGTTCTGTAAATTTCCAGCTGTATCTCATGTTGCTCGCTGTAATCCATTTACACTTGGCTGGAGGTCAGTGAATTATGGGGAATTAGCGTGTGGTGAATTCGCGTTCATGTCCTGTGTACATGTTTGGATTTCTTACCTTAAAAATATTTGTCATTGACTTTCGGATGGCACATCCAAAGTTAGTTAAATGATTGCAGCTGTTCAAGCATGCAGTGTCATGGTGCTTTCTTTTCCACTCAATTCCACCAGCCCCAAAAACTTTTCTGGGAGGGTTAAAATCAACTTGGAGAAAGTGAGGACTGAGGATGCTGGAGATCAGGTTCGAGTGTGTGGTGCTGGGATGCTGCCTGACCTGCTGTGTTTTTCCAGCACCACACTCTCCACCCATAAGTTTTTCCAATAAGTGACATCCTCATTTCAAGTACAATTGGAATTAATATTAATCGCCAGACATTACATTTGGTGTGCTGTGCCTAGTAGCGAAAAGATGTGATAAATCCAGTGCTGCTGCATGTATCCAGCAGACAGTGACTTCTAATGACACTTCTAAACTGAGTATGACTCATTCTGAGATCAAAATAGACTCCCATCCTTGGGAACTCAAGAATGAATGGCAGCTGATAACTCAGGATGGGAGCCGGTGAGCAGTGGAGTTCCCCAAGGGTCAGTGTTGGGATCACAACTTTTTGTTTCATGCATTAATGATCTGGATGAAGGAACTGAGGACATTCTGTTTACATTTGCAGATGGTACAAAGGTAGGTGGAGAGGCAGATAGTATTGAGGAGGTAGGGAGTCTGCAGAGGATTGAGACAGTTTAGGAGAGTGGGCAAAGTAGTTTCAGATGGAATACAGCCTGGGAAGGTGTGAGGTCATGCATCTTGGTAGGATGAACAGAGGTGTGGCCTAGTTTCTATATGGGGTTAAAATTCTGAAATCTGAAGTACAAAGGGACTTGGGACTCCGAGTTCAGGTTTCTCTTCAGGTAAATGTGCAGGTGAAGTCAGCAAGTGCAACGTTGTCACTCCTCTCCTTTTTTAAAGCTCTGGTCAGACCACATTTAGAGTATTGTGATAAATTTTGGACCCCATACCACTCGAAGTCTGTCTTGGCCCTGGCGCAAGTCTTGGGAAGGTTCAAGAAAATGTTCCCAGAAATGAAAGGCTTACCATATGAGAAGTGTTTGTGTCTATACTCATTGAAGTTTCGAAGGATAAAGGGGATCTCATTGAAACTTACAGAAAATTGAATGGCCTGGACAGAATTGATATTGGGAGGATTCTTCCATTGGTAGGTGAGACTAGGAGCACAGCCTTTGAGTAAAGGGAAGAGCCTTTCGAACAGAGATGTGGAGAAACTTCTTCAGCCAGAGAGTGGGGAATCTATGGAATTCATTGCAACAGAAAGTTGTGGAGGCCACTTCATTGAGTGCCTTATGTACTCGTGTGTCTAGTTCAAACTTTGAAGACATTTAAAGTCTGAAATTACGCTGCCGAAGTATAAACAAGGTATTGTTTTCGAGGGGATGAATATTTATCAACCAAATAAACAAAATGGAGCAACTCCCACTCCCTGGTTCTGGAACATTTCCTGTAATGTATTTGGGCCGCAGTAAACCTTGGGTTTCTGAAACCAATACATATTGTGGTCACCTGTACTGTTATACCATTACAGGTAAACGGTGCTCTCTAACGCATCTCTTCCACATCCCGCACCTCCGCTCTCAGACCCCAACCCTCCAACCGCAACAAGGACAGAACGCCCCTGGTTCTCACCGTCCACCCTACCAATCTTCGCATAAACCAAATCATCCACCGACATTTCTACCACCTCCAAAAAGACCCCATCACCAGGAATATATTTCCCTTCCCACCCCGTTCCGCCTTCCGCAAAGACCGTTCCCTCCATAACTACCTCGTCAGGTCCACACACCCCTACAAACTACCCTCCCATCCTGGCACCTTCCGCTGCCACCGCAGAAACTGCAAAACCTGTGTCCACACCACCTCCCTCACCTCTATCCAAGGCCCTAATGGAGCCTTCCACATCCATCAAAGTTTTACCTGCACATCCAATAATATCATTTATTTTATCCGTTGTTCCCAATGCGGTCTCCTCTACATGGGGAAGACTGAACGCCTCCTAGTAGAGTGCTGTAGGGAACATCTCCGGGCCACCTGCACCAATCAACCACACCGCCCTGTGGCCCAACATTTCATCTCCCCCTCCCACTCTGCCGAGGACATGGACACCCTGGGCCACCTTCACCGCTGCTCCCTCACCACCAGACGCCTGGAGGAAGAACGCCTCATCATCCGCCTTGGAACACTTCAACCCCAGGGCATCAATGTGGACTTCAAGTTTCCTCATTTTCCCTTCCCCCACCTCACTCTAGTTCCAAACTTACAGCTCAGGACTGTCCCCATGACTTGTCCTACCTGCCTATCTTCTTTTCCACCTATCCATCCACCCTCCTCACTGACCTATCACCTTCATCCGCTCCCCAACTCACCTATTGTACTCGATACTACTTTCTCCCCACCCACCTCCAGCTTATCTCTTCAGGCTTCAGGCTCTCTGCCTTTATTTCTGATGAAGGGCTTTTGCCCACAACGTCGATTTTACTGCTCCTTGGATGCTGCCTGAACTGTTGTGCTCTTCCAGCGTCACTAACCCAGAATCTGTTATTCCTATACAGTAATTCTGAAAACCTGGAGTGGAGCTTGACAGACAGCTGACTGGAAGACCTGTAATGGCATGATACAGCCAGCAGATTGAAAAACCGGACCGGAGAACAATGGGCAGGCACACCGACTCATAAATGTTAATGTATATAGAGTTTACTTTTTTCATGAGAAATATGGAAAATACATGATTTTTTGGTCAAAAGTAAGGGGTTATGTATACATGAGATTGACCTATTCGTGAGTGTATGTGGCACCTTTCAACCAGATTGCATAGGTTCTTTGCTGTCAAGGGCATCAAATGATCCAGGGAGAAAATGGGAGAATGGGTTTGAAGAAATTGATCAGCCATGATTGAATGATGGAAAGACTTGATGGGCCAAATGGCCTAATGTTTGCTCCTATATCTTGTGCTCTTATGTAATACTGAACAAACAGAATACTGAGTTTAATATTGAATCTGCTACACCACATTGGAATGACCGACTAAATCTCTGTTCAGCAGCTTAGTGTACTAAACCAAGCACTCTGTACTCAGCTGTGACTTCACCAACCGAGGCCATCTCCCCATCTCCACATGCTCAGGATAAGTTAATCATGGAACATGTTGGTGCAAGAAAGCATGTCACTGTCTGTCCACATAAGCATATCCTAGAGTTTAAGGGCTGGACACAAAACAATCCATTAGATTTCAAATGTGAATTATTTCTTCAATTGGTTTAGCTTCCTCCATATATGTATTGGTCAGTACAGTATCTGAAGATGTGTACCCTCTAACACAGTGTAATGAGAGCCAATCAGCATGATGAAAGTCACAGGGTACACTTACTATCCAATTCCAAAGGTTATTCAGTTCCAGTCAATAATCACACGGTATTCCCGTGGTGAATGATAACAGTCCCTCCCTGTAGCAATTGGATACTGGACACATTGCACACAACAGAACAACCACATCCAAGTTCATGTGTGATTTATATTTTTAAAGATTTTACGTAGACAGCCATTTGTTTGAAAATGTTGAAACTTTTCTGATCCAAAATTAGACGTCTGACTGATTCTGAAACTTTTTTTATACAAACAGCATTGAAAGCCGGGCAGAGCACAGGCTCACTCAGAAAATTTGAGAACAGTGGTAGATACCACCGAAATAAAGTTGACAATCAACTTATTCATCTATGAGGCAGTGGTTCTACATTTAATGTCACTGTAATATTAGATAATGACCTGTAACAGTGAACAGAATGTCTCCATGTGGCATAACGTTCATGTCAGGAGAAAAGGAATCCAGAAATTTCTGTGAAAGCTTACAGAACATGGATACAAAGACAGCTGATTACATTACAAATTACAGGTAATTCTGTATGTCTCATTATATAACATACATGTTGTGCATCCAGCAATTCTAACTATTCCATACAGGAATTGTTCCTGACATAGGAATGTTGGAAATATTGACAAACATGTTAGAAATAGAAAATGATCCTGACAACTTTTACAATCAGGTGATCAGTTTTGTAGGGGGTTGGCGATTCCTGGAAGAGGTTCTCCATGTCTCAGAAAGCTTTTCTAGTGCAGTCTCCGGGGCTTTCAGAAGCTCCTGTTTTTCCGCAGAAATGACCCACTTTGATTGGGCTGCTGTGAGCCTGTGACACTGCCATCATCACCTCTTTGTGTATGGCCAACCCTGGCTCAGAGGTACATGACTTGATTGACATCACTGGTTCCATCTGGTCCGGCTCAGTATTCAGAGGGTCCTCTACTTGCTGCTGATGTGTGGTGATCAGCTGCTCCACATGTCTCCTCCACACCATTTAGAACATAGACCATGGAATAGTACAAGCCTTTTGGCCTTCGATGTTATGCCAACCTTTTATCCTACTCTAAGATCAAACTAACCAACATACCCTTCATTTACTATCATCCATGTGCCTACCCAAGAGTCACTTAATGTCCCTAATGTGTCTGACTCTACTACCACTGCTGGCAGTGCATTCCGCACACCTACCACTCTCTGTTTAAAGAGCTGATCTCTGACATCTCCCCTAAACCTTCCTCCAAAAACCTGAAACTGATGCCTCTCATGATAGCCAATTCTGCCCTGGGAAAATGTCTCTCGCTATCCACTGTTTCTATGCCTCTCACATCTTGTACACCTCTATCAAGCCATCTCTTATCCTTCATTCCAATGAGAGAAGCCCCAGCTCTCTCAACCTTTCTTCATAAGACATGCTGTCCAGTCCAGGCAGCATCCTGGTAAATCTCCTCTGCACCCTCCCTAAAACTTCCACATCCTATCTGTAATGGAGGGTACCAGCACTGAACATAATGTTCCAAGTGTGGCCTAACTAGGGACTTATAAAGCTACACAATAACCTCTCAGCTCTTAAACTCAATGCCCCATGCGACCGAAAGCCAATACACCATATATGTTCTTAAAACCCCTATTCAAGTCGGGTGACAACTTTGAGGAATATGTGGACGTGTGTCCCAAGATCCCTCTCTTCCTCAACACCGCCAAGAATCCTACCTTTAAAGCTGTAATCTGCATTCAAAGTTGACTTTCCAAAGTGAATCACTTCTTGCCTTTCGGGGTTGAAATGTGTCTGCCACTTCTCAGCCCAGGATTTCTTCCTCATCTGCTCTAAAAGTTCTGATTCAGCTACTCCACCACTGAGATCCATTTGTCAACAAATTTATAATTCCAGGCGAAAAGACTCTCTCCTTTTTGAAAAATACTTGACAATGAGTTCACACCCTTCTCCAATGGCCATTCTCGATCTCACTCAACCACCTCTCTGGTCTCTGCTGGGTGTGGTCAGTCAAATGTGGTTGTCAGCTGGCAGTAGAACATTAAGGACACCAGCAACTGTGCATCATCGCATGTGTCATGTTCTTGTAATTGCTGAGGAACGTTTTGAATTGCCATGCAAGCGAACCCTCCCCTTGAGAGGCCCTAAAAGATTCTTCAAGGTTTATGCAAATTTATCCAACTGGTCATTTGTTGCAAGATGATAGGGAGCTGACCTCAATTGTCTGACTCAGTGATTTTTCAGTTACTGCTTGCAAATTGAACCAGAATCTGTAGACTGTTGGCACCCATGAATTGTCTTGAGCTCCTGAATTTGGCAAATATTTCGTGCAGTTAGTGCATCATTGCGTCTGCTAATATTGACTTCATGACTGCCACCTTCAGACAATTGGAGTGAGTATTTTGTGACCACAAGTAACATCTGTCCTTCTACTGGTCCAGCGAAATTGACACAAATCCACTGTCATGTTGACTGAGACCATTCCCATTAGTGAAGCAATGACTGTGGCAGCAGCTTCCTTACTAATGCGCAAAATTGGCATTACCCCATTTTCTCCTCAGTTCTTGGACTCCATTGTCTGCCAGGAAAAGAAGTTCCTGGCCGTTTCTTTAATTCATACCACGCTGAGGTGCCCTTGGGTACACTTGTTCCAGCACCCATCCTCTTAATTGGGAAGGGATAACAACTCTCATTCCCCACATTATCTGATATGGACAATTCCCACCTACTGGACAGGCAAGGGTTCAATTCTGGGTGGTTTCTATGACAATTCCTTCCTCCCAGGAAAAAGCCCATTGCTACTTCAAGACCTGATCATTCTGAATAGCTTTCTACACGTGACTCACAAACACCAGGACCTTGTCTTCTGAGGAAATGTGCACAATTTTGTAAGTTGCAGATGAGAACGTTTTCTGGCAGTGCTAACCTTGACAAAGCATCTGCCTTGCCAGTCTTCTCTAACTCTTGGTTCCTGATCCCACATGAAGTAGGCTGACAAAACCAGTGCCCATCCATGCAGGCGTGCTGCTGCCATGAACAGTATTCCTATGTATGGGCCAAAAATGAAGGTTAGTTGCCTGTGGTCCATCAGCAGCCTGCCATAAATGACGTGACTGTACATCTTAACACTGCCCAATCCTTCCTTTTCCACTTGGTCATAATTATCGTCTATCGTCAGTGATGTCGATGTGAATACAATGGGCCTTTCCTCTCCATTCAGCAAGATGTGTGACAGGACAGTGCCAATCCAATTGGGCGATACATCACATGTCAACTTCAGTGGCAGCGTTGGGTTGGAATGAAGCAACACTGCTTCCCTTTTCCTTGAGCTCCTTCACATTCCTACGTCCATTTCGAAACAGCCACCATTTACCCAGAAACTGATGCCGGGTTGCCAAATCAGGCAGGAATTCGCCACTGCAACTATAAGTCACTAAAGCGATGCCAACTGAGACACCTTCACTCGTAAGTCTACCTTGATGACAACTTCCATTTTCTTCAGCACTTTGTGCAGTCCATCACCGTCGGTTTATGGCCAGATACTCGATGACACCATTGAAAAGAAAACTCACATTTCTGCCATTTTACTTGGAGGCCATGCTTCTGCAACCTTTTCAAATTATTATTTTCAGACAATCCAATAACTAAACTTGCAGCCAAATAATGCTGCCCACCCTACTATTCACTCACAATTTGTCCTATTACATTCTCAAACAGACATGGTGCTGACATAGTGCCAAATGGAAGTTGCTTGCAGCAGAACTGTCTCCGGGTGACACTGTTATCAGCGGTGGCTGGGTCTCCTTCATGACTCCCAGCTGTGATCAGGAATACGACAGATTCATTTTTGAGGATTCCTTTTCCCCAACCACTCCACTGAAGAAATCCTCAATGAGTGGAAGTGGGTATTGATCCTCACACAGTCCGGAATTGTCTCTGAACTGAAAAGATGCCACAAGTCCTCACTGGACCTTCTGTGTTGAAGAAAGGAATGATTGATGTGGCCCAACTATTGATAGTTCCTGGGTCCAATGCTCGCAACTTCACCAGTCATTCCATTTCTGCCTTCCACTTTGGGTAGATTGCATAAAGTACTGTACACGCCTTCAGATTCATTGGATAAGCCTCCTGCCTCAACTGAAGTTTGATTTCTATTCCTTTCTTTCGACACTGGGATCCTATGAAGATATCTTAATACCTGTTAAAGACCTATTGCAAATTCGTTTTGAGACTTGTCTATTAACCACGGAATGGGACTATTTGGTGCCGCCCTATTGGCGCCGATCATTTGGTCTCGCTGTTTTGGCTATAAACTGTTTTGGCGTTCATTACTTTGGCGCTGAGCTGTTTTAGCAACAATACATATAGGTAACCATCTTGTGGAAATTTTGGTTTGTCTCTCTTGCTTAGAATGTTTTCAGCCATTTGTGGTATGGGCTGTACAAGAAAATAGAAAGAAAATTGTATGAAGTATCATCAAGGCAGTAGATGACTATTAACAATTGTGAAATGAGAAAATGATTACAAAACGAGATTTGAATCTACAGCGGGTCATTACAGCTTTGACTATCATCTCTTGCTAGTTGAGAAAATTACATCGGGTCGTTAGTCAGCCTCTCTTCTTTAACCAAACAAAACTTTTTTTTTATTCTGAATTGGTGCCAAAACAGTTTAGCGCCAAAGTAATGAGCGCTAAAACAGGTTAGAGCCAAAAACGCGGGGCCAAATGATCGGTGTCAAAAGGGCAGCGCCAAAACGTACCCGACCCTATTCACCATGCCACAAATTAACTTTAATTTGTGTAACCAGGAGTGTCGAAATATCATGACACACAGAGGCATGCTGTTCCCTCAGCTGTATTTTAACCAGTACATCGACTTTTAGCAGCACCAGTTGTTCTGGATATGTTTGTGAAGATATTTTGGCAGGCTTCAATGGCACTCCTCTGAACTGTTTCCTATAAATCCATTCGGGATTCAGAGACAACACAACACATGTATTCACTGCCATTTGAACTTACTTCTGTTATATTTTGTGAAGAATCCAGAAACGATTAGTTTCACCACGTCCCAGGATGTTTAAGCAAAACTCTACTGAGTGTGGGCCTTTAATCTCTCCTGTAGGCCCGACTGATTCCTTCTCACTCCCAAGCTGGCAGCACGTGACTTTCTGCATTGCCCTCTGAATTGTCTCCTTGAGACACCCATTCCCTGGCTTGAGTTATAATGGGGCAAATTCTGGCAAAATTGCCCACCTGTTCACACATGCAGCCCTAAGATTCTCGTTTCCAACACATTGACTCCTTGTGGCCACTCTTGACATGTTATCGGCACACACTCGGCTGAGTATCTGCAAATTGATGGACTCAGACATCGTCACTTAACTGGGTTACTTCTTTGGTGGTCAACTCTATCGAGGGAGAAATTTCAAAAGCTGCCTTTGGTTTCTTCCAGAAAGTAGCTTCCATTGGAATGTTTCTTGTCTGAGGACATAAACCGAAGTGTCGCAAAGCACTTTGTTCTCCACTACGTAAACACTAAAATGTTCAGGGTACAGCATCCAACTATCAATCCAACTATCAATCTTTTCTTCAAATGTTTCCATCGCTACAAATTGGGAACCCTCTTTGTTTTCCCATCACTGGGAATTTTCCTTGCCACGAGACTAAAGTAGCTATGAGAAGCCGAATGTCCTGAATGAAGATTCCTGTGTCTGTTACTGCCTCACCAACACTGTTGGCATATCGTCCTTCCCTGATATAGACTGCAGACTGAGTCCCCTTGCAGTCGCACTCCATTATGACTTTGGTACATTCCTGGGTTTGCATTCCCCTCTTCAGTCGTCGGCGATGGCCCGAGTCTCCTCAGAACAGCCACTATCGACCCAGTCTGTACGCATGCAATTAATTCTTGCAGCCAACTGCAATACAAGTCCCCTCGCAATCACTTCCTTGAAATCTTTACAATCTTACAATTGTAATCTCATGTTACAATCCTGCGTTATTACCAAAGTTCTGGAGGACGTCTTTGCTCCTGCCAAACAAAGAGTAAAAAGTGAGGACTGCAGATGCTGGAGATCAGAGCTGAAAATGTGTTGCTGGTTAAAGCACAGCAGGCAAGGCAGCATCCAAGGAACCGGAAATTCGACGTTTCGGGCCAGAGCCCTTCGTCAGGAATCCTGGCCATTCTTACCTCATCTGGCCTACATGTGACTCCAGGCTAACAGCCATATCGTCCACTTTGAACTGCCCTCTGGGTCCAACACTTATCTCTGGAAAGAATTTTTAAAAATGAGGTGAGAATGACGGCCTTTGGTATTAAGGCCACGTTCCACTGAGTGTGGCATCAGTGAACCTGAACAAAACTAGAATCATATGGTATCAGAGGGCAAACTCTCCACATAGCTGTCATACCTGACATGTCGGAGGATAGTCGTGGTTGTTGGAGGTCAGTAAGCTCAGCACCAGGACATCACTGCAGGAGTTCCTCAGGGTGGCTTCTTACAACCCACTATCTTCAGCTGCTTCATCAATTTCCACCCCTCATCAAAAGATCAGAATTTTTCATGTTTGCTGATGATTGCAAGATGTTCAGCACCATTTGCAACTTCTCAGATACTGAAGCCATCCATCACTTAATATAACAGTCTGCAGGCTTGGGCTGACAAATAGCAAGTACCATACAAGGTCAGGCAATGCTTATCAATAATAAGAGAAAATCTAACTACCACCCCTTGACATTCAATGATATCGCCATCACTGGATCTCCCATTATCAACATCATGAGTGTTACCATTAAGCAGAAACTCAGCTGGACTCAGCATATAAATTTAGTGGCTCCAACAGCAAATTAGCAGCGAGCAATACAATGGCAAATAAGACAGTTCATCACTCCAACAGCCTTTCCATGCTCTTTATGGAATACTCCCCACTTTGTGTGTGGGAAATCATGTCTCACAAAAGTGATTGAGTTTTTTTGAAGAAGTAACAAAGAGGATTGATGAGGGCAGAGCAGTCACTGTGATGTATATGGACTTCAGGAAGGAATTCAACAAGGTTCCCCATGGGAGACTGGTGAACATGGTTCGATCTTACGGAACTTAAAAATATGTTGCTGGAAAAGCGTAGCAGGTCAGGCAGCATCATAGGAGCAGGAGAATCGACGTTTCGGGCATAAGCGCTTCGTCAGGAATGAGGAGGGTGTGCCAAGCAGGCTAAGATAAAAGGTAGGTAGGAGGGACTTGGCGGAGGGGTGTTGGGAATGTGATATGTGGAAGGAGATTAAGGTGAGCGTGATAGGCTGGAGAGGAGGTGTGGGCACAGAGATCAAGAAGAAGATTGCATGTTAGGAAGGCGATGCTGAGTCTGATGGTTGGGACTGAGAAAAGGTGGTGGGAGGGGAAATGAGGAAGCTGGAGAAATCTGCATTCATACATTGTGGTTGGAGGGTTCCTAGGTGGAAGATGAGGGGCTCTTCCTGCAGGCGACGTGTTGCCAGGGTCTGGTGATGGAGGAGGCCAAGGACCTGAATGTCCTTGGTGGAGTAAGAGAGGGATTTAAAGTGTTCAGCCACAGGGCGGTTGGGTTGGTTGGTGCAGGTTTCCCAGAGGTGTTCTCTGAAACATTCCGTAAGAAGGCAGCCTGTCTCCCCAATGTATAGGAGGCCACATCGGATGCAGAGGATGCTGAAAATGATTGTGTGGAGGTGCAAGTGAATTTCTGATGGATATAGAAGGATCCCTTGTGGCTTTGGAGGGCAGTGAGGGGGGGGGGGTGTGGCGCAAGATTTGCATTTCTTGCAGTTGCAGGGAAGGTGCAGGGAGTGGAGGTTGATTTGGAGGGAGGTGTGGGTCTGACGAGGGAGTTGCGGAGGGAGTGGTCTTTCTGGAACACTGATAGGGGTGGGGAGGGAAATATATCCTTGGTGGTGGGGTCCATTTGGAGGTGGCGGAAATGACAAAGGATGATATGATGTATCGGGAGGTTGGTGGTGTGGTAGGAGAGGACCAGTGAGGTTCGGTCCTGGTGGCGTTTGGAGGGATGGGATTCAAGGGCAGAGGAGTGGGAAGTAGAGGAGATGCGGTGGACAGCATCGTTAACCGCGTCTGAGGAGAAATTGCATTCTTTGAAGAAGGAGTACATCTGGGTTGTTTGGTTTTGGAATTGGTCCTCCTGGGATCAGATGTGGCGAAGGTGAGGGAATTGGGAATATGGGATAGTGTTTTTTGAGCGGGCAAGATGGGAGGAGGTGTAATCTAGGTAGCTGTGGGAGATAAATTCGAGGTGCTGCATTTTGGGAAAGTAAATCTGAGCAGCACTTAGACACTGAATGGTAAGATCCCAGAGAGTCTTGCTGAACAAAGAGACCTTGGAGTGCAGGTTCATAGCTCCTTCACTGTGGAGTCACAGGTAGATAGGATAGTGAAAAAGGCATTTGGTATGCTTTCCTTCACTGGTCAGAGTACTGATTACAGGAGTTGGGAGGTCATGTTACGGCTGTACAGGACATTGGTTAGACCACTGTTGGAATATTACGTGCAATTCTGATCTCCTACCTCTAGGAATGAGGTGAAACTTGAAAGGGTTCAGAAAAGATTTTCAAGTATGTTGCCAGGGCTGGGGGATTTGAATTATAGGGAGTGTCTGAATAGACTGGGACTGTTTTCCCTGGAGCGTTGGAGGCTGAGGGGGTGATCTTATAGAGGTTTGCAAAACTATGAGGACTATGGATAGGATAAATAGACAAAGTCTTTTCCCTGGGGTCATGGAGTCGAGAACTAGAGGGCATAGGTTTAGGGTGAGAGGGGAAAGATATAAAAGAGACCTAAGGGGGACAATGTTTTCATGCAGAGGATTGTACGTGTATGGAATGAGCTGCCAGAGCAAGTGAAGGAGGCTGGTTCAATTGCAACATTTAAAAGGCATTTGGAGAGGTATATGAATAAGAAGAGTTTGGAAGGATATGGACCGGGTGGTGGCAGGGACCAAAAGGTCTGGTTCCATGCTGTACATCTCTATGACTCCATGACTCTAGCAAGAGTGTTGAAAAACTGCTGGACACAAAGAAGCAGGTCCATGCTGACCCTTCTCTCTCTGACACCTCTCGCGAAGACCATGTATTTGATTTTGCCTTTTGTGCCAAGCGGTGTTTATGTTGAATGTATTTGGAACAGCATCATTATGATGGTATAGTCTGCTTGTTTGGGCTATTCTGTACTCCGTTCTTTTTTTTGTGTTTCATTTGATAATCTTGTGAATATTTTCTGTTCTGTTTAAAACTGAGTGGTTTGACCAGCTGCATCACTCCTGGAATATCCATGTTACATACATTGCATACATCCGTAATGGGACTTGAAGCCAGCGTAATTGGCTCGATGCACAGCCATTGCCATGTGACACAAGAGCCCTCCAATATTTTCAGCGATTTGAACAGTTCTTAAATGAGCAATGATTCATTATCTGAACTGGAGTCAAACCAGGGTCGGAGATAAACATGTCAAGTTTTAACCGGACACCACAAGGGACATAACTGCTATTTAGAAACCTCTTGCATTCCCATAGGACAAACGGTGATATCGGTGATCAACATCCTGAAACACTGAAACTTTAAGCTTGAAGCGATAGCGACTCGTTGATCCTTTTTTGCCATTCAATATAATCAGAGCTGATCCTCAATCACATTCTACATTCTCACTTTCTCCCCATGTAGCTTGATGCCTTTAAAATTCAAACATTTATCTGCCTCTTTCTGTGAATATATTCAGTAATTGATCTCCACAGATTTCCATGGTATGGACCTCTATAGGTTCAATTCTCTTTTCATGGATAAATGTTTCCTCATCTTTATGATTTAGTTAAAAACCACACAAAACCAGATTATCTTCCAACAGGTTTATTGGGAAGTACCAGCTTTCTGAGTGCTGCTCCTTCCTCAGGTTGCGAGCTGACGAAGGAGCAGCGCTCCGAAAGCCTGCACTTCCAAATAAACCTTTCAGACTATCACCTGGTGATATATGGTTTTTCACTCTTGCAATGAAGACCAATCTACCATTTGCCTTCCACTTGCTCACTGCATGTGTCTGTCTGCTTTCAGTGACTGGTGTACAAAGACACTGGAGTGCTTTGTGTATCAACACTTCCAAACTTTTACCTGCATTTAAATAGAACTCTTCCATTCTGTTTTTGTTTACAAACTGAAGTTTATAACTTCACTTTTGCTACGTTGTACTTCACACTTTCACACATTCTTTGTCTACTCACTCGACGTGTCCGAATCACCTGTTACCGATTTACCTCCCTACAACTCACAGCCACACTGGTTTGTGTTGTCAGTGAAGTCAGGAATGTGGCATTTGCTTCCCTCAGCCCAATCATTTATATATGTCGGGAATAACTTGGATCGAAATACTGATCCTTCTGGAACCCTGCTAGTCACTGCCTGGCACTGTGGCAGGGGTGGAATGTTGGCAGAGTGGTTGGCACTGCTACCTCACAGCATGAGGGAGTGGGATTGAATTCCGGCTCTTTGTGGAGTTTGCACATACTCTGTGTTTGTGTGGGTTTTCTCTGGGTGATCTGGTTTCTTCCCCCAATGATGTGTAAGTTAAATGCCATGCTAAATGGCCCTGTAGAATGCAGCGATGTGCAGGCCAGGTAGTTTAACTGCACTAAATGTTGGGTTATGGGGCTAGTATGGGATAGTCTTCACAAGTGTCAGTGCAGACTCGATATGCCTCTACCTACACTGTAGTGATTCGATATGATTTGATAAACGGGCTACGTTATCCCCATTCTCTGTTTCCTGAAACATCAATTCCTCCACTCCTCGGATGCTGCCTGACCTGCTGTGCTTTTCCAGCATCACACTTTTCGACTGCACAGCTCCCTTCCCAGCCAGTACCAGAGACCAGGTTCTGGCCCTGGAGAGTCAGCAGGCCTCGCTCCGGCCACCCCCGTTTCCACTGACCACCCTCTGACAACGCTCCAGCTTTCCAATGATGTCAAAAGATGAAGACAAGAAATGAGAAAGAATAAGACTTTAAATAGCGAGACAGAGCAAGAGAGCGGGTCGGATATGGCCAGCCTGGACCTTACAGTTTCAGAAGCCCGACCACAATCTATGATGCTGTTGCTGCCATCTTGCATTCTGATCAGTTCATATTGTTAATGTTTCCCATGTTGAAAATTATGCCCTATTATTGAAAGGACTTGATGTTGAGAGTAGACAGGGTTCCATACAACTGCACTGATTTTTCCAGGATCATGTTCAATGTTCTCAATGCTGTTGGGACTGGAGTCATCTGGACCAAGGGAGAACATGTGTTCACGTTCCTCAGATGTTTTCTTGATGGGAGTCCAGCGGAAATGTACTTGCTACAGCATCCTCAACATTCGTATGCCCATTGTATTTCTGCACTCTTGCAATGAATCTGCTCGTCGTTTTGAACTCCAGAATGGTAACGATTGGAGAATTGGCGAGGGGTATCTTTATTTTCCATAATTTGGATGTGTGTTTGCTTTTTGTTCTACTTTGCTTTCATTTTGCAGATGGCAATTTTCAAACCCAAGATATAAATTTGCTCAAAGAACTGTTAGATTTATTTTCAGGCTCGGTAACATCATCAGTGAACCTCCGGTGAAGCACTGGTGTTCTGCCCTTTTTGCAATTTCTGTGTTTTGGTCTGTTGTGGTCGGTAGTTTGGTAAAGGGCTCCAAATCTATATATTAGTTCATGGAATTCTGGTTTGATTGCCTGGCCTCTAGGAATTTTCTGTCTTTGTTTAGCCTGCCCCAAGATGGATGTATTATCCCAGTTGAACTAGTTCCCTCTCTTTATTTATGTGTATGGATACCAATGATAGTTGGCACTGTCTTTTGGTGGCTCGTTGGTGCTCATGTATCCTGGTGGCTAGTTGCCTGTCGTCTGTCCAATGTAATGTTACAGTGTTTGCAGGGTATTTTGTATGTGACCTTTGTTTGGTTGGTTGTTGGTTCAAGGCCCTTTAAATTAATCAGGAGCTGTTTGAGTGGGTTGGTAAGTTTATGAGCTACCATGATGCTTTGGTGCTGGAGTGGTCTGGTCATATATTGGATCAGTTATGATTAGATTAGATTAGATTAGTTACAGTGTGGAAACAGACGCTTAGGCCCAACAAGTCCACACCCCCGCCGAAGCGCAAACCACACAGACCCATTCCCCTGCATTTACCCCTTCACCGAACACTACAGGCAATTTAGCATGGCCAATTCACCTAACCTGCACATTTTTCGATTGTGGGAGAAAATCGCAGCACCCGGGGGAAACCCACGCCGACACAGGAAGACAGAAACAGGGGAATATTTTATGGGGAACAAAGAAATGGCAGAAGAACTGAATTGGTACTTCAGATCTGTGTTCGCTGGGGAAGACACAGCAATCTCCCTGAGGTAACAGTGGTGAAGAATCTGAACTTAAGGGAATTTCTATTTGCCAGGAATTGATGTTGGAGAGACTGTTAGATCTGAAGGTTGAAAAATCCCCAGGGCCTGATGGTGTACATACCATGGTACTGAAGGAGGTGGCTGGAGAAATCGTGAATGCATTGGTGATTATTTTCCAGAGTTCAATAGATTCGGGATCAGTTCCTGTGGATTGGAAGGTGGCTAATGTTGTACCACTTTTTAAGAAAAGTGGGAGAGAGAAAGTAGGAAATTACAGACCAGTTAGTCTGACCTTAGTGGTGGGAAAGATGCAGGAGTCTGTCATAAAGGATGAAATTATGACACATCTGGATCATAGTAACTGGATAGGTCAGATTCAGCATGGATTTATGAAGGGGAAATCATGCTTGACTAATCGTCTGGAACTTTTTGAGGATGTAACTCTTAAATTGGATGAGTAATATCCAGTAGACTTTCAGAAAGCTTTTGATAAAGTCCCACATAAGAGGTTTGTGAGTAAAATTTGGGTGCATGGTACTGTGGGCAAAGTACTAACTTGGATTGAAAGTTGGTTAGCTGATAGGAAACAAAGGGTAGTGATAAATGGCTCCATTTTGGAATGGCAGGCAATGACCACTGGGGTACCGCAGGGATCAGTGCTGGGACAGCAGCTTTTTACAATATATGTTAATGATACGGAAGGTGACATTGTAATAATATTAGCAAATTTGCTGATGATACTAAGCTGGGTAGCAGAGTGAAATGTGAGGAGGATGTTAGGAGATTACAGGGTGACCTGGACAAGTTAGGGGAGTGGTCAGATGCATGGCAGATGCAATATAATGTGGATAAATGTATGGTTATCCACTTTGGTGGCAAGAACAGGAAGGCAGATTACTGCCGAAATGGAGTCAAGTTAGGTAAAGGGGCAGTACAAAGAGATCTGGGTGTTCTTGTACACCAGTCAATGAAGGTAAGCATGCAGGTACAGCTGGTGTTGGGGAAGGCTAATAGCATGCTGGTCTTCATAACAAGAGATATAGAGTACAGATGCAAAGAAGTTCTTCTGCAGCTGTACAGGACCCTGGTGAGACCACACCTGGAGTAGTGTTTGCAGTCTGGTCTCCAAATTTGAGGAAAGACATTCTGGCTATTGAGAGAGTGCAGCGTAGGTTCACGAGCTCAATTCCTGGAATGACAGGACTGAAAGAGTGGAGTGACTGGGCTTGTATACCCTTGGGTTTAGAAGCCTGAGAGGGGATGTGATTGAGGCATATAAGATTATTAAAGGATTGGACACACTGAAGGCAGGAAACATGTTTCTGTTGATGGGTGAGTGCTGAACCATAGGACACAGCTTGAAAATATGGGGTAGACCACTTAGGACAGAGATGAAGAGAAACCTCTTCACCCAGAGAGTGGTGGCTGTGTGGAATGCCCTGCCCCAGAAGGCAGTGGAGGCCCACTCTCTGGATTCATTTAAGAAAGAATTGGATAGAGCTCTCAAGGATAGTGGAATCAAGGGTTATGGAGATAAGGCAGGAACAGGATACTGATTAAGGATGATCAGCCATGATCATATTGAATAGTGGTGCAGGCTTGAAGGGCAGAATGGCCTACTGTCTATGGTATATTGTCTATAAGTAGTTGAACCAGCTTCATCACTCCTGAAATAGCCACATCACACCTTCCTGTAAGAGGAGAAAAAATTAGAGTGATCTGCATAAAATATTTTCCGGATGTCTGGCCTGATCCATAACAAGAGGCTCTTCAGCTCATCGTGTGCGTAGTGCCAAAATATGCTTGACCTAAACCTGGCCTACGTCCTGCACTGATGTCAAAGCCTTGAAAGATATGAGGTGTACTGATTGAAGTATGTTTTAAAGATTGGAGGTTTCCTGACTCAGCTCTCCTCGTTGGCAGTAGTGTCCATTGTACTGTGGTATTTTAAATACCTTCTAAAGCTATTGCCATTCAGTTTCAACTTCACTTAATTGTTAGCCTTCAATTTAGAATCACAGCTACATTCTACTTACCCTGTCCAAGTTCCTTGTAAGCTTTCATCAGGTTCACAGAGTCATTTGATATAGACAAAGTACTTTAACCCATCGAGTCTGGACCACCATAAATATATGACCACCCACAGTAGGACCATTCAGCCTCTTGAGAACTACAGCCCCATGTACTCACTCAATTACTCTATCAGGGTTTCCCTCAAAACTTTCTGCTCCAAAAAACAACAACTCAAGATTATCCAGCCCCTCTTCACAGCTGAAATAATTGATCAATGGCAAAGTCCTTCTGAATCTCCTTTGCACCCCCTCCCGCACAACCCTCTCTCACTAAAATGCTGCACAGAGTAAGCTGGACAATCTCTCTAGGGCATGGCATAGGCTGGGAACCTCGGAGCAGGACACTCTCTCACAGCATGGTGTAGGCTGGGAAGCCTGGAGTGGGACACTCTCTCACAGCATGGTGTAGGCTGGGAAGCCTGGAGTGGGACATTCTCTCACAGCATGGTGTAGGCTGGGAACGCCAGAGTGGGACACTCTCTCACAGTGTGGTGTAGCTGGGAACCCAAGAGAGGGACACTCTCACAGCATGGAGTAGGCTGGGAAGCCTGGAGCGGACACTCTATCGCAGTGTGGTGTAGGTTGGGGAGCAAGGACAGGGCACTCTGATGATATGGCTTGGGCTGGGAAGTCAAGAACAGGACTTTGGTTATGACATGCTGTCACAGTTGAGAAGGAAATGTTGGACTCTGTTTAAGTTATCATTTTTTATTTCATTCTTTGAATGGTGCTGATATATGAAAGATGTAACACACAGTTTGCTGTATTTTACGTTGAAAGGCTATTCAGTGCTACAGTTTTCTATAACCAAAGTTCTGTACTGCTCCACATTATCTCCATGTCTTTACAATCTGTTGACCAAAGGTAAGCATCTCATATGCCATGTTAACAACCCTTTTAAACAGCCCTAACACATTCAGGGAACAAGGACAAGAAACCAAAGATCTTTCTTTCCTCTGAGCTAAATTGTTGCCATTCATTGAGTACTCCCTTGTCTTGTTGCTTGTTCCAACATGCACAGAAAATATACAGTACCGAACCGGAACTCTGTACATTAAACACTATCGACAGCAAATATATTGGACAATTTGGAATCATGTTACTGTTTAATATAGCACGTTTAACACAGACTATCTGAAATGAGAACATGATCTTGTTTCATCATGCGTGGTCAGGAACACATGCTCCTACATCTTACAAAGTGGTAATATGCAGGCTGCTGTTGGTTCTTCAAGATAACTCTTGTCAGGAAAACTCTGCGATCCACATTTGTTGACCTTCGGAACACACAGCACATGAGAAAAGGTTGTTCCTTCCAAAGATAAACAACAGGTGAGCATTAGCTCACAGCTTTGTTTCTGAGAATATCCTCAATGCCCGTAAAGATGAAATCTCCCGAATTATCTACCAGGAGACTGGCATCAGGTATAAATGTGAGCACTTTCCCGGGAAGTGCAGTAAACACGCAAATCTTGTGATTAAAATGCATGATAAACAAGTAGGTCCAGTGTTTGCCATTTATTATTCCATCCTTGCTGCTATCGGAGTTCCAGGTGAATTATCTCATTAATTTCTGACTATGGTAATCATCCAGTATCTGCTACAAGATTCATTTCATCAGTGATATGTTTTTTTTCTGTTCATTTTACGGCAGTTTTGTTTTTCTCCAGTTTAATTTAGAAAGGTGTTATAATTCACGGAAATCATGTATTTGATTTCACTGGTATAATTTTTCATTAGTTTTAATGTCAAATTTGAACGACAAAGGTGTTAATTCCTCATTTTAAGTGATGGTTTCTGGTGATAATCTCATGATATTCATACAAATTAATTTGTCTTTATTTTTGATGTCTAGATACCGGTGTTGGACTGGGGTGGGCAACGTCAGAAGACACACGACACCAGGTTATAGTCCAACAGGTTGAATTGTAATCACAAGGTTTCGGAGGGTTGCTGTACATGATGAAGGGACTACGCTCTGAAAGCTGGTGATTTTAAAGGTACCTGTTGGACTAGAACCTGGTATCGTGTGACTTCTGACTTGCTTCATTTTTGACATTTTACCATGTTCATTACACAATTTCTTCATATTGTCTGTAAAATTTGTCACCTGTGAAGGTGTCAGACCTTGTGTCAGACTACATTTATTGCTTTAATTGCAATTTCCCAATTTGGAATGACATCTGATGATATAGGCGTAATTCTAGTGTAAGATTAATTCTGTCAGTGTGGTTGAATTTGAGGACTATATCACAGAGTAATTGCAACTGCATTTACGTTATTGATAAAGTTGTTTTCGGTGAAATACCAGGAATTAAATTTGTTGTGATTGTCGTTGAATTGTAGACAGACACTGTTTTTGCTGAATTATGACCGTGCGGGTGAAATTTCATCATGTAATTTTCACTGTGGCTGAAATGTGATATCGCATTCAGGTTGGTCATGTAAATCTATTTTGCAGTTGCTTTTGACAATTAGAGAACAAATTTTTCAGATGCTTCGTTAATTGGACAAGATGTATCCTTGAATAACGTTTGGAATGAATTTCGTGAAATTACATCTTTGAAGGACAATGTTGGGTATTCAAAACTTGACGGAATCGTAACAGGACAGAATCGCTCCGATGTGGAAAGGGACCATTCGACCCGCTGAGCCCCCACTGGCTATTCAAACAAGCATGGTCACCGAGCGTCAATCTCCGTCTTTTTATCCATACCCTCGCCTGTCACTTCTATCCACATGTTCATTCAGTGCTGTCTTGAATGGAAAAAAATCATCTGCCTTTTTCACATTTCATGAAAATTTATTCCATATCCTTACATTTCAACACATCCCTGTTTTTTTTTCCCCATCACTTTAAGTCTCTGATCTCTCATTCCTTTTCCTTTATGAGCGGGAACAGCTTCTCCCTATATACTCTATTCAATCCACTCTTGATTTTGAAACTGTAGCCAAATCTCCTCTTGGCATTCTTCTGTTCAAGCAAAATAACCCCAACTTCTTTCAGTGTATTCTCATAACCTGATACAAATGAATAGCTCCCAGCATGGCCGAAGGTATGTCATGGTTCAGATTAGAGTGGTGCTGGAAAAGCATAGCAGGTCAGGCAGCATCCGAGGAGCAGGAAAATCGATGTTTTGGGCAAAAGCCCTTCATCAGGAATGAGGGTGGGAGCCTCCCAGTAGAGAGATAAATGGGAGGGGGTGGGGTCGTTGAGAACTGAGCTGAGAGTGCAGTAGGTGGATGGAGGTGGAGTTAAAGGTGATAGATTGAGAGGAGGGTGGAGCCCATAGGTGCGAAGGCAGATTGACAGGTGAGACTGGTCAAGAGGATGGTGCTGAGTTGTAAGTTTGAAACTGGGATAATGTGGGGGGAGTGGAAATGAGGAAACTGGTGAAATCCACATTGATGCCATGGGATTGGAGCGTCCCTAAGTGGAAGTTGAGATGAACTTCCTCCAGGCATTGGGTGGTGGGGGACTGCCGATGGAGGAAACCCAGGGCCTGCATGTCCTCAGCAAAGTGGGAGGGGGAGTTGAAATGTTCAGCCATGCGGTGGTGGGGTTGATGGGTGCCGGTGTCCCAGAACTGTTCTCTGAAGCGGTCTGCGAGGAGGGGTCCAGTCCCCCCAATGTAGAGGAGACCGCATCAGGAGCAATGGATACAGTAAATGTCATGTGTGGAAGTGAAGGTGAAACTTTGATGGGTGTAGAAGGCTCCTTTGGGGCCTTGGACGGATGTGGTGAATGAGGTGTGGGCGCAGGTTTTGCAATTCCTGCAGTGGCAGGGGAAGGTGCCAGGAGGGGAGGGTGGGTTGTTTGGGGGTGGGGTGGTGAGGGCATGGACCTGACCAGTTAGTTGTGGAGGGAACGGTCTTTACTGAAAGTGGATAGGGATAAGGAGGGTATTAGATCCCTGGTGGTGAGGTGTGTTTGAAGTTGGCCGAAATGTCGGTGGATGATGCAATTTATGCAGAGATTGGAGATGTGGAAGGTGAGCACCATAAGCGTTCTGTCATTGTTGCAGTTAGAGGGGTAGAGTTCGAGGGTGGATGTGGGTGAGATGCGTTGGAGGGCATCTTCAGCCACATGGGAGGGGAAATTGTACGCTGTAAAGAT
Source organism: Hemiscyllium ocellatum (assembly GCF_020745735.1). Taxonomy (NCBI): domain Eukaryota; kingdom Metazoa; phylum Chordata; class Chondrichthyes; order Orectolobiformes; family Hemiscylliidae; genus Hemiscyllium; species Hemiscyllium ocellatum. Next base: position 30,723,858 of record NC_083433.1, read on the forward strand.
GGAGGCCATCTGATGTGTTCTGTGGCGGATCTGGTCCTCCTGGGAGCCGATGTTGCAGAGGCAGAGGAATTGGGAATACTGATAACATTTTTGCAGGAGGTAAGGTGGGAGGAGGTGTAATTCAGGTAGGTGTGGGAGTCAGTGGGTTTGTTAAAAATGTCAGTGTTGAATCGGTCATCGTTGGTGGGGATGGAGAGGTCGAGGAAGGTGAGAGAGGTGTCAGAGATGGTTCAGATGAGTTTAAGGTCGGGGTGGAGGTTGTTGGTGAAGTTGGTGAACTGTTCAACCTCCTTGCGGGAGCACAAGGTGTCACCAATGCAGTCATGAATGTACTGGAGAAAAAGGTGGGGAATGGTGCTGGTGTAACGACAGAAGATGGACTGTTGTTTGTAACTGACAAACAGACAAGCATACATGGGGCCCAGTGCTGTGCCTTTCATCTGGAGGAAGTGAGAAGATTCAAAGGAGAAATTATTAAGGGTGAAGACCATGTAAGAGTGTCAATGGAAGGGTATTGGTGGGGACATCGGGAGAGGAAGAAACAGAGGGCTTGCAGGCCCTGGTCATGGAGGATGGAAGTGTATAGGGACTGGCTATCCATGGTGAAGATGTGGCTGAGGGTGCTGCAGAAACGGAAGTCTTGGAGGAGGTGGAGGACGTGGGTATGTGTCCCAAATGTAAGTGGGGAGCTCCTGGATCAGGGGGATAGGAAAGTATTGAGGGAGGTGGAGATGAATTCAGTGAGGCAGGAGTAGGCAGAGACAATGCATCACTCGGGGTAGTTAGGTTGTGGATCTTAGGTAGGAGGTAGAATCGGGTGATGCAGGGTTCCCGAACTATGAAGTTGGAAGATGTGGGTGAGAGATCCCCTGAAGTAATGAGGTTGTGCATGGTCTGGGAGATGATGGTTTGGTGATGGGGGGGGGGTGAGGTCATGGTCGAGGGGACTGTCGGAGGAGGTGTCTTTGAGTTGGTGCCAGGCTTCAGTGGCGTAGAGGTCAGTGCACCAAACTACCACTGCACCAACCCCATGGAATTAATGTGGACTTCACCAGTTTCCCCTCCCCAACTTTACCCCAGTTCCAAACTTCCAGCTCAGCACCATCCTCATGACAAGTCCCACCTGTCAGTCTTCCTTCTCACCTATCCACTCCACCTTCCTCTCTGACCCCTCTTTACATCCACCTATTGCACTCTTAGCTATCTTCTCCCCAGCCCCACCACTTCTCATTTATCTCTCAAACTCCGAGGCTTCCAGCCTCATTCCTGATGACGGACTTCTGACCGTAACATCGATTTTCTTGCTCCTCGGATGCTGCCTGACCTGCTGTGCTTTTCCAGCACCACTCTAATCTTGACTCTAATCTCCAGCATCTGCAGTACTCACTTCCGCCCATGTTATGGTTAAGTCTGTAGTAGAAGCTGTCAGTGATGGGAGCAAATTTTCCATTTCATCATGTGCAAATCTCTCCACAAAATCAGAAGAATGCAAATTCACTTTCATTTGTTTAGGGATATTAATCGGCAAGATGAATGGAAATGTTTTCAAGACAGAATAGTTAATTAAAAGGACACCATTGTACAGTCCGTGAAATGTAATCTCATACTTCATTTCCTAACCTATGTTCCCTTGTTTCCTGTTAATTTGTTCCAATATTTTTTAATATTTCTTGTTAATGAAATGTGGTTTGTTTGAGTCTCACTTTGTAATAAAGTTTCTTCAGAATACTTCACTGCTTTTTATTCTATCAAAATTTTGTTTTATAAATCTGGATAAGGATACCTTACAATTGCTTAAAGTTAAACGATTTCTACAAACAGCCGTTTAAGTTAAATGTTTTTAATTTTCGACAAAATCCTGGGAACAGGTGATTGCTTTTCAAAGTCAAAATCACAACCATCTAATCCCTGTTATGTTCTCTCCATCTGTTTCTATTGTAGCTCACCTGGCAGCGATTGTGTTCTAATCTCGAAGAAGATACGGTCTTTCCACAAATATCATATATTATCTTGTCTCTATGGCAGCAATAGATCTTTTAATCATTGTCACAGTTGTAATATTAAACCGTATTACTGTGATTTATTTCCAATTCAGTTTCCTGTCTATCACACCTGTATGCAGTGTTCGTAATGCATTAAGTTTTGCAGCCATTAACAGTTCCATCTGGTTAACGGTCACTTTCACCTTTGATCGATTTGTGGCCATATGTGGTCAAAAGCTGAAATTAAAATATTGCATGAAGAAGGTGGCGTCGTGGGTTATAGGATTGGTGTGTGCACTGTTCTTCATGAAAAATATACCTACGTATTTCCATTACATTCCTATATACATAATTGACAAAATACCATGGTTCTGTGGCCTAAGACCAGACTTTTATCCTGCACCGGGGTGGGCTGTATATGACTGGATTCCTTCCATTTTGACTCCGTGTCTTCCTTTCATTCTGATATTACTGCTCAATGTTTTGACTCTCAGGCAGATCTTTGCCGCCAATCCAGTCCGTAGAAGACTCCGGACTCAGGGCAATGGAGAGACTCAGAGTGACCCCGACATGGAGAAGCAAAGAAAATCCATTGCTTTACTCTTTGGCATCTCAGGAACATTCATCCTATTATATTTGTTATATTTTGTTACAATCTTTTACTTTCGAATTGCGAATATTTCTTATTCCTCTGTGTCTGATAGTAGCAAACCGATATTTATTGTCGAACAAAGTGGGTACATGCTTCAGTTATTGAACTCCTGCATCAATCCATTTTTTTATGCAGGGACCCAGAGTAAAATCAGAGAGGAGATAAAGAATAGTGTGGAATATCGATTCAGTCTGTTTGCTAAAATATTTAAAAATTGAAAGTGAAAGAAACTAACATGATTTATATCGCAGCATACTCTCTTATTATCCCTTTTTATTGCAAACAATTAATCCATACAGAATACCTTTGAACTCTTGAGCTAACAATTGTAGAATGTGTAGCCAGTGAAGTCTGAATTATCACGTGTATATACCGTGCAAAACATTCTGTAAATTCCCAGTTGTATCACATGTTGCTCACTGTAATCCATTTACACTTGGCTGGAGTGAAGTGAATTATGCAGAATTGGCATGTGATGATTTCGCGTTCATGTCCTGTGTATATGTTTGGATCTCATACCTTAAAAATGTTTGTCATTGTCTTTCAGATGGCGCATCCAAAGTTAGTAAAATGATTGCAGCTGTTCAAGCATGCAATGTTGTGATGCTTTCTTTTCCATTCAATTCCACCAGCCCCAAACTTTTTCTGGGAGGCTTAAAATCAACTTGGAGAAAGTGAATATTCAGATGCTGGAGATCAGAGTGGAGAGTGTAGTGCTGGGATGCTGCCTGACCTGCTGTGCTTTTCCAGCACCATATTCTGAACCCATAAATTTATCCAATAAGTGACATTCTCTTATCAACTACAATTGAAATTTATATTTATAGCCAGACATTGCATTTGGTGAGCTGTGACAAGTAGTTAAAAGATGTGATGAATACAGAACTGCTGCATGTATCCAGCAGGCAGTGACATTTAATGACCCTTCTCAAGGAAGTATGACTGGCTCTGAAGTGAAAATAGGTTCCCATCATGAGGAATTCAAGACTGAATGGCAGCCGGCAACTCAGGATGGGGGCCGGTGACTCGTGGAGTTCCGCAAGGGTCAGTGTTGGGACCACAACTTTTCATTAATGATCTGGATGAAGGAACTCAGGACATTCTGGTTACATTTGCAGATGGTACAAAGATAGATGGAGGAACAACTAGTTTTGAGGAGGTGGGGAGTCAGTAGAAGGATTTAGACAGGTTAGGAGAGTGGAAAAATAAGTGACAGATGAAATACAACGTGGAAAGATGTGATGTTATGCACTTTGGTAGGATGAACAGAGGCAGGAACTATTTTGTATATGCATTAAAAATTCAGAAATCTGAAGCAAAATGGTACTTGGGACTCCTAGTTCAGGTTTCTCTTCAGGTAAACCTGCAGATTGTGTCAGTAAGTACGATGTTGTCATTCCTCTTGAGATGACTTGAATATAGAAGCTGGGATATACTTCTGAGCCTTTGTAAAGCTCTGGTCAGACAACATTTAGAATATTGTGATTAATTTTAAACCCCATACATCTGGAAGGATGTACTGGCCATGGATCGGGTCCAAGTAAGGTTCATGAAAATGATCCCAGAAATGAAAAGCTTAACAGATGAGAAATGTTTGTATTTATACTCATTGGAGTTTTGAAAAATAAAAGGGATCTAATTGAAACTTACAGAAAATTGAGCAGCCTGGGTAGACTGGACGTTGGGAAAATGTTTCCATTGGAAAGCAAGACTAGGACTCTAGGGCACATCCTTAGAGTAAAGGGAAGAGCCTTTAGAACAGAGATGAGGAGAAATGTCTTCAGCCAGAGAGTGGTGAATCTATCGAATCCATTGCAACAGAAAGGTGTGGAGTCCAGGTCATTGAGTACATTTGAAACGAGAAATAGATAGGTTCTTGGTTGTCAAAGTTATCAAAGTTTACAGGGAGAAAGTCGGAGAATGAGGTTGAAGAAACTGATCAGCCATTATTGAATGGTGGAACAGTCTTGATGGGCCAAATGGCCTAATTTCGGCTCCTATACCTTGTGCTCATCTGGAATATTGAACGAAAGAATACTGAGTTTGATATTGAATCTAATACACCACACTGCGATGTCGTCCTCGATCTGTGCTCAACAGCTCAGTGTACTAAACCAAGCACTCTGTACCCAGCTGTGACTTCACCAACCGAGGCCACCTCCCTATCTCCACATGCTCAGGATAAGTTAATCATGGAATATGATGCTGCGAGAAAGCATGTCACTGTCTGTCCACATAACCATATCCTAGAGTTTAAGGGCTGGACACAAAACAATTTAATAGATCTTCAAATACAAACTATTGCTTTAATTGGTTTAAGTTCCTCCACATAACAATCCTTCATATGATGTGTACTCTCCGACAGTGCTGAAAATGTATTGCTGGAAAAGTGCAGCAGGTCAGGCAGCATCCAAGAAGCAGGAGATTCGACGTTTCGGGCATAAGCCCTTCTTCAGGAATGAAGCTGCCTGACCTGCTGCGCTTTTCCAGCAACACATTTTCAGCTCTGATCTCCAGCATCTGCAGTCCTCACTTACTCTCTGACAGTGACAGCCAATCAGCATAATGAAAGTCACAGGGTCAACACTTACTATCCACTTCCTAAGGTTATTCATTTCCAGTCAATAATCAGACTGTATTCCCGTGGTGAATGAAAACTGCCCCTCCCTGTCACAACTGGACACGGGACACATTGTACACATCAGAAGAAACACATCCATGTGTGATTTATATTTGGAAAGATTTTACACAAACAGCAGTTTGTTTGAAAATATTCTGATCCAGAATCAGAAATCTGACAGATTCTGAAAGTTTTATTTTTACAAACAGCTTTGAAAGCCAGACAGAGCAGAGGGTCACTCAGAAATTTTGAGAACGATAGTAAATACCACAGAAACAAAGTTGACAATCAGCTTATGAATGTATGAGCAGAAAAGAAATCCAAAAATTTCTGTGAAAGCTTACAGAGTATGGATACAAAGGCAGCTGATTACATTACAAATTATAAGTTATTCTGTATGTCTCGTTATGTAACATATATGTCATGCATACAACAATCCTAACTATTTCACACAGACATTGTTCCTGACATAGGAATATCGTAAATATTGACCAAAAAAAATTGGAAATAAAAATGATCCTTACGTCGTCTACATTCAGGTGATCAGTCTCTCAGGAGGTTGGCAATTCCTGGAAGAAGTTCTCCATGTCTCAGAAACCTTTTCTGGTGCAATCTCCTGGGCTTTCAGAAGCTCCTGTTTATCCGCAGATATGTCCCTCTTCGATTGGCTACTGTTAGCCTGTGACACAGTTGTTTCCTCTCTGGGTATGGCCAACCCTGGCTCTGAGGCACATGACTTGATTGACGTCACTGGTTCCATCTGGTCCGGCTCAGTATTCAGAGGGTCCTCTACTTGCTGCTGATGTGTGGTGTTCAGCTGCTCCACATGTCTCCTCCACACCATTTAGAACATAGACCATAGAACAGTATAGGCCCTTTGGCTTTCAATGTCATGCCTACCTATTATTCTACTCTAAAATCAAACTAACCTACATACCCTTCATTTACTATCATCCATGTGCCTATCCAAGAGTCACTTAATGTCCTCAGTGTATAGGACTTTACTACCACTGCTGGCAGTGTATTCCACACACCCACCACCCTCTGGGGAAAGAACCGATCTCTGACAAATCCTCTCAACCTTCCTCAGATCATCTTAAAACTATGTCCCTCATGATAGCTATTTCCACCCTGGAAAAAAGACTCTGACAATCCACTGTTTCTATGCCTCTCATCGTCTTGTACATCTCTATCAAGTCACCTCTTATCCTTCTTCACTCCAATGGGAAAGCCTCAGCTCCCTCAACCATTTCTTCATAGGACATGCTCTCCAATCCAGGCAGAATCCTAGTAAATCTCCTCTGCTCCATCTCTAAAGCTCCCACATCCTATCTACAATGTAGGTGACCAGAATTGAACACAATATTCCAAGCGTGGTCTAACCAGGGCTCTATAAAGCCTCCGCATAGCCTGATGGCTCTTCAACTCAATCCCCCTGCTAATGAACACCAACACACCATATACCTTCTTAACTACCTATTAAAATTTGTTGGCAACTTTAAGGAATACGTGGATGTGGATTCCAAGATCTCTCTCTTCCTCCACACTGCCAAGAACCCTGCCTTTAACCCTGTAATCTGCATTCAAAGTTGACCTTCCAAAGTGAATTGCTTCACGCTTTTCCAGGTTGAACTCCATCTGCCACTTCCCAGCCCAGGATTTCACCCTCATCTGCAAAAAAACCCTGTTTCAGCTACCCCGCCACTGGGATCCATTTGTCACCAAATATATAATTCACCAAAACACTCATGGAATACACATGACCATACAGTTCCCGCCCTTCTGACAATCGACCATTCTCGATCTCACTCAACCACCGCTCTGGTCTCTGCTGGGTGTGGTAAGTCAAATGTGTTTCTCAGCTGGTGATAGAACATTAAGGACACCTGAGACTGCTGCATCATTGCATGTGTCATATTCCTGTACATGCTGAGGAACCTTTTGAATTGCCATCCTCGCAAATCCTCGTCTTGAGAGGCTTTTAAGGCTGCTTCAAGGTTTGTTCAAATTTGTCCACCTGGCCATTTGTTGCAGGATGATTGGGAGCTGAGGTCAATTGTCTGACTCAGTGACTGTTCAGGTACTCCTTGAAAAGTTGCACCAGAAATAGTCCACCGTTGGCACTTGTGAATTGTTTTGAAATCCGGAACCTGGCAAATATTTCTTCCAGTTGGTGCAACATTGCTTCCGCTAATACTGACCTCATGGCTGCCACTTCCAGACAATTGGAGGGAGTATTTTGTGATCACAAGTAATATCTGTCCTTCTACTGATCCTGCGTAATTGACACAAATCCACTGCCTTGATGATTGAGACCATTCCTAGTGGTGAAGTGATGACATTGCCAGCAACTTTCTTACTAATGCACAAAATTAGCATGACCCCCACATTCTTCTCAAATGTTGGACCCCATCGTCTGCCAGAAAACGAAGCTCCTGGCCATTTCTTTAATTCATACCACGCTGAGGTGCCCTTGGGTGCACTTGTTCCAGCACCAATCCTCATAATGGGGAAGGGATGACAACTTTCATTCCGCATATTAAACACTCATCTGATATGGACAACTCCCACCTACTAGACAGGTAAGGGTTTACATCTGGATGGTTTCTATGACAAGTCCTTCCTTCCAGGACAAAGCCTGTTGCTAAATTCAAGACCTGATAATTCTGTGTAATGTTCTACACCTGACTCACAAACACCAATATCTTGTCTTCTGGGCAAAAGTGTATAATTTCTACGTTGCAGTCAAGAACATCCTAATTTCCTGGCAGTGCTAACCTTGACAAAGCATCTGCTTTGCCATTATTCTCTCACTGTTGGATCCTGATCTCACATGAAGTAGGCTGACAGAACCAGTGCCCATCCCGGCAGGTGTGCTGCTACCATTAACAGTATTCCTATGTATGGGCCAAAAATGGTCCATCAGCAGCCTGCCATAAAAAAATTGACTGTTCTTCTTAACACTGTCACAATTCCCAATCCTTGTATTTCCACTTGGGCGTTATTATCCTCTATCATTAGTGATGTTGATGTGAACACAATGGGGCTTTCCTCTCCATTCAGCAAGATCTGTGACAGTGCATTGCCAACCCCACAAGGCAAGGCATCACATGTCACAGCAGCAAACTGGGGTCAAAATGAAGCAACATTTCTGATATTTTTAGGGCTTGCTTCACCTCTCTGTGACCTCCTTCACATTCCTATATCAATTTCTACAGCCGCCATTTACGCAGAAACTGATGCAGGGTTGTCAGATCAGGCAGGAATTTGCCATAGTAATTTACAAGGTACCTTGTTGACAACTTCCATTTTCTTCAGCACTTTGTGCAGTCCCTCACCATCGATTTATGACCAGATACTCAATGGAGTCCTTAAAAAGAAAACTCACATTTCTCCCATTTTACTTGGAGGCCATGCTTCTGCAACCTTTTCAGGGTTTCTTATACATTGCTCAAATTATTATTTTCAGAGGATCCAAAAACCAAACTTGCAGCCAAATAATGCTGGACACCCCATTATTCACTTGCAATTTGTCCCATGGCCTCTCAAACAGACATGGTGCTGAGATAATGCCAAATGGAAATTGTTTGCAGCATAATTGTCCTCTGGGTACCACTGTCATCAGCGATGGCTGGGTCTCCTTCATGACTCCCAGCTGTGATCAGGAATACGACAGACCCATTTTTGAGGATTCCTTTTCCCCAACCAGTCCACTGAAGAGGTCCTCAATGAGTGGAAGTGGGACTTCACCCCCACAGAGGCCAGAATTGTCTCTGAACTGAAAAGATGCCACAAGTCCTCACTGTGCCTTCTGTGTTGAAGAAAGGAATGATTGGAGTGGCTCATCCTGTGTTTGCCATTGGTGGTTACTGCTTCCAATGCTCGAAACTTCACCAGTCATTCCAGTTCTGCCTTCCACTTTGGGTAGATTGCACAAAGTGCTGTACACACCTTCAGATTCATTGGATAAGCCTCCTGCTTCAACTGAAGTTTGATTTCTACACCTTTCTTTTCACTCATGGTTCCTTTGAAGCCATCTTAATACCTGTTGAAAATCTACTGCGAATGTATTTGTCTCTACATACTCCGGGCCTATCCTTCACACCCGAATGATTCCTCCTCACTCCCGAGCTGGCAGCATGTGCTTTAGGCATTGCCCTCTGAATTGTCTCCTTGAGAGACCCACTCCCTGGCTTGAGTTATAATGGGGCAAATTCTGGCAATAGTGCCCACCCATTCACACCTGCACTGGGATTTTTGATTTTTGATTCCAACAGGTTGACTCTTTGTGTCCACTCTTGACACGTTGGACATTCTGTATTGGATACCACACTCTGCTGAGTATCTGTTACCTGATGCACTCAGGCATCATCACCTAACTGGGTTACTTCTCTGGTGGCCAACTCTATCAAGTTATCAATTTCAAAAGCTGCCTCAGGGCCTCTTCTTGATCATAGCTTCCATTGGAATGCTTCTTGTCTGACGACATAAACCGATCAGTGTCGCATAGCATCTTGGAGGAATCCTCCTAATTTGCAGAAATTCTTCTAAACTCTATAAGGCAGCCCCAGTTTGGCAATGCACTCTCTTGGGTTCTGTACCGATGTATTAAAAACGAAACCCGCCCCACTCATCAGTGGCTTTGGTGCAAATGAATTTCCAAACACTTGTCTTCTCCAGAGTTTTCCCTAGTTGCGCCAGATCCTCAGAATCATGAAGGTCTTATGCCCAATGGTCTTCAGCCTCTTTGTTCTCCATTATAAAACCACTAAAACATTCGGGGTATACCATCCAACTTTCTGTCTTTTCATCAAATGGTTCTTTCGCTACAAATTGACTCATCTCTTTGTTTTTTCATCATTGGGAATTTTCCTTGCCACCTGAGTAAAGAAGCCATTCGCAGCCTGAATCACCTCAATGAATGCTCCTGTGTCTGCCATTCCCTCACCGACCCTGCTGGCATTTCGTCCTTCCCTGATATAGACTGCAGACTGAGTCCCCTTGCAGTCGCACTCCATTATGACTTTGGTAAGTCCCCTGATTAGCATTCCCCTCTTCAGCCATCGGCAATGGCCCGAGTGTCCTCAGAACAGCCACTATCAACCCAGTCCATATGCATGCAATTCTTCTTTGGTGTCAACCGCAGCTCATGTTCTCTCGCAATCGCTTCCCTTGAAATCTTGACAGTCATACAATTGTAATCTCACTATATAATCCTGCATTATTACCAAAGTCTTTGGTCCTGACAAACAAACCATTCACTCGGATGCTTTCGCCATATTCCATTCTCATTTCCAGTTATTATATTTGTGGTTCATATAGAATCATAAATAGAACACAAAGTAGACACAAGATAAACTTGAACAGGGAATGTTTTATTGTGGGTCTTCCACAATCAGTTTTAGACTTCACCGAGCTCCAATGTCCAGGTCACCTGATTCACTCTCTTCAAAGAGCAACACACATCCAGCTCCATATGTAACAATGTATTGTATGCAATGAGAAAAGCAGGACAGATCCAGTCGAGACAATTTGCTTCCAATCAGTTTACTCTTGATCATGAATTATTCTCAATCATGATCTGTGTTATGAACAGTGCAATCAAGCATTACATGCTCAACAATATCTCTCAGTGATGCCCAAATTGGATTCCACCAGGTTCACTCAGCTCCTGACCTCATTACAGCCTTGGTTCAAACACGGATAAAACAGCTGAAAAGCAGAGGTGAGGCTTCAGGGGAGGTGATAGCTGAGTTGCATTATTGTTGCACTGTTAATGCAGGGACCCATGAAATGCTCTGGGGACCTGACTTTGATCTGTGTCAGGCAGATGAATTCGGTAAAACAATCTGGAATGAGAAGTCTGACGAAGACAATTGTTAAATGTCGGAAGGAAATGCGTCTGATTCACAAATGCCCTTTGGGGAAGGAAACTGCCATTCTTACCTCATCAGGCCGACACGTGACTCCAGACTAACAGCAATGTAGCTCACTTGGAACTGCCCTCTGGGTCGAGGCAGTGATGCCCTTATCTCTGGAATGATTTTTTAAAAATGAGGTGAGAGTGACAGCTCTTGGCATCAAAGCCACATTCCACTGAGTGTGGCATCACAGAACCTGAGCAAAACTAGAATCAATTGGTATCGAGGAACAACTCTCCAGATACCTGTCATGCCTGACACATAGGAGATAGTCGTGGTTGTTGGAAGTCAGTAAACTCAGTTCCAGGACATCACTTCAGGAGTTCCTCGGGGTGGTGTTCTCAGCTCAACCATCTTCAGCTGCTTTATCAATTTCTTTCACCCCATGACAAGGTCAGAATTGGAGATGTTCGCTGATAATTGCATGATGTTCAGCACAATTCACACCTCCTCAGATACTGAAGCCATCCATCAGCAAACGTAACAGTCTGTAGGCTTGGGCTGACAAGTAGCAAGTAACATTCGTGCCATACATGGGAAGACAATGCATATCAATAATAAGAGACAACCGAACAATCGCCCCTTGGCATTCAGTGATATCACCATCACCGGATCCCTCAATATCAACACCCTGAGTGTTATCTTTGGCCAGAAACTCAGCTGGACTCACCATATAAACACAATGGCTCCAAGAGGAGGTTAGAAGCAAGCAATACAATGGCAAATAACTCAGGTCCTCATTCCAACAGCCTTTCCACCATATTAATGGAATAGTGCCCACTTTCCTGGCAATGCCAACAACACTCAAGAAGCTTGAGCATTGTTTCAGATAAAGCACCCACTTGATTGATTGCTCTGACATCCAAAAGCATCCATTCTCTCCACCACTGATACCTCATTCCAGCAATGTGTGTTGTCTGCAAGATGCACTGTAAAATTCACCGAAGGTCCTCAGAGAGCATCTGAGTTCACCTCATTGATGTCTTTACAAAACATGATATAACCTTCCCATTTCATCACCAAATGTGGTAATTGATCAACCTCAAGTGTTCATTACTTTGACCCACAATAAAGACAGAATACAGACACTTCTAATTCACAGCCTTGCACCCTGCATTCAATCATCAGTCATATGATGGATGTTATCATTCCAAGTACAGTTCAAATACATTTAGAAAACAATTGTGGTGATGCTGCTCCACTAAACAAGGTGATGTTGTCCTTGGTTATTTTTCATTTAGGTTGTGTAAGACACAGACTCTGAAAAGTCTAATTGAAGGGGTTGGGAGCCAATTTGATTTTAGGTAACAGATACTGCCTCAGTCAGAAGGCTTTCGAGTTTAAAAATAGCACTTGTGCAATGCGTTTTGCTTGCAAATGAATACAATGCAGGTTGCTAGCTGAGGAAGGAGCAGCGCTCCAAAAGCTTATACTTTCAAATAAACCTGTCAGACTATAATCTCGTGATATGTGATTTTCTACTCTTGTAGTAAAGACCCCGCGACCAATTGCCCTCCTCTTCTTCACTGCACGTGTCTATCTGCTTTCAGTGACTGCAGCAGAAAGACAATGGCGTGCTTTGAGTATCAATCCTTCCAAACCTCTAGCAACATTTATATAGCGCTCTTCCTAATCTGCTTTTGTTTTCAACCCAAAGTTGATAACTTTATTTTTGCTTTGCCGAATTTTATCTATCACTCATTCTCTGTCTTCTGATTCAACGTGTCTGAATCACCTGGTGCCTATTTTCCTCCCTACAACTCACAGCCACACTGGTTTGAGTTGTCAGTGAAGTCAGGAATGTGACATTTGGTTCCCTCAGCCCGATTATTTATATATATCAGGAATACATTAGATCTAAACACTGATCCTTCCGGGACCCTGATAGTCACTGTCTGGCACTGTGGCAGGGGTGGAATGTTGGCAGAGTGGTTGGCACTGCTACCTCAAAGAATCAGGGACCGTGGCTCAATTCCAACTCTATGCAGAGTTTGCACATTCTCTGTGTCTGTGTGGGCTTTCTCTGGGTGCCCTGGTTTCCTCCCACAAAGTATGGAAGTTAAATACCAGGCTAAATTGCCCCTTAGAATGCAGTGATATACAGGCTAGGTAGTTTACCTGCACTAAATGTGTGGTTATGGGACATGTATGGGATGCTCATTGCAAGTGTCAGTGCAGATTCGATTGGCCTGTGTCTGCACTGTAGCAATACTATAAGACTTGATAAATGGGCTACATTATACCCATTCTCTGTTTCCTGAAACGTCGATTCTTCAGCTCCTCGGATGTTGCCTGACCTCCTGTGCTGCTCCAGCGCCATATGTTTCGACTCCACAGCTCCCTGGGTTCTGGCCCTGGAGCGATAGCAGGCCTCACTCCGGCCACCACTGCTTCTAATAACCACTCGTCGATAACGCTGCAGCTTTCCAACAATTTAAAAGGTGAACAAATGAAACGAGAAAGAAAAAGCTTAAAAAGAGAGACACAGACAGAGAGAGACAGAAGAATATGGCTGGCCTGGAGCTTACTGTCTCAGAACCCGTCCCACAGCCTTCGATGCTGTCGCTGTCATCTTGCATTCTGAGCAGTTCATCTTATTGATGTTTCCCATGTTGAAAACTATGCATCATTATTGATGGGACTTGATGTGTAGAATGGACAGAGTGTCATATAAGTGCACTGAATTTTTCCAGGGGCAGGTCTAACATTCTCAATGCTGTTGCGACCGGAGTCGTCTGGACCAAGGGAGAACATGTGTTCACATTCCTCAGATGTCTTCTTGATGGGAGTCCAGTGGAAACGTACTTATTACAGTATCCTTAATATTCATATGCCCAATGTATTTCTCCACTCTTGCAATGTGTTTGCCGGTCAATTTGGACTCCATAATGCAAGTATTAATGATTGGATATTCGGCGATGGTGATAACTTTAATTTCAATAGTTTGGATGTGTGTTTGCTTCTTATTCTACATTGCTTTCATTTTAGAGATGGCAGTTTTCAACCTGTTACCTGATTCACATTTTCCTTGTCAGATGACACAAGAATTTTATGAAAATAAGGCGTGTCACTGTCTGGTTAAAATAAAACAGTAACGAGTGAAATGACCAGTGATCATCTCCACATTTTCCATTGCTGGGAATAGAAGATGTACCATGGACAATTTTTTGTCTTTTGATAAATTATCCATGTCTTTTCTTCAGGCGTATTTATTTGTTGCACATCTGACAATTTGATGCATGAAAATTCATTGGTGAAGAGGCTCAAAGTGGATTCGAACTGAACATGAGTCTGAACAAATCATTATGGGATTCCGAACGCTAGGTAATGTTAGAATCTAATGCGTTTCTACAACTGACTCAGGGCCTAAAATGTATCAGAAGAGTAATGCCTGTGATTAGACTCAGAATGAGAGTCTAGATTAGAGTGGTGCTGGAAAAGCACAGCAGTTCAGGCAGCATCTGAGGAGCAGTAAAATCGACGTTTCGGGCAAAAGCCCTTCATAATGAGAGTCAGTGTGAGTTTATTTCTGTTTGAGGTCACTCTTCCACCAATCAGGCAGATTAGATTTCTGTTGTTATTGTTGTTGTGTGGACAGGATGTACTTGGCCGATGTTCCAACATGGTCCAATACATCTGAGCATTGCTTCGATTCGAGAACATGTTGGCTCCATGTACAGCTCCATGTACAGCTCATTGTTCCACATCGGCCCACGGTGTTACTGTTCATGTGCTGTTGTTGGATGCAATGCCTTCATATGTGGTGTGCTGTCATATGGAATTTGAATTAGGTTCAGATTAATATATAGACTGCTGGGACACACAGGATTTGCCAGAACTCATTCATAAATTGAAGAAACAAGTTGAAATAGTGTAATCGGTTGAAGAAATTACAAGTAAATTACTGTTTCACCTCGAATTCTATATGCCCCTGGCTTGTTTAGAAGGGAAAGACAAAATTGAACTTTCAATTTCCTTCCCTTGCATGGAACTTTGATGTTTGGACTGCAGTGGTTGCTGGCTGGAACTACTCTATCATAGAATCCCTATGGTGTGGAAGCAGGACATTTAGCCCAAGACCACACTGACCCCACAAAGAGTCTCCTCACCCGTTCAGTTTACATTAACCTCTGACTCCTGTGATGTCATCAGGAACATTCTGAAGTCTAAGTGCTCGGACTGAAAGATCACTTCATTCCCCAATGGCCCTGAGAACTGCATTGATGTTGCATCCATCAGCATGACATTGAAAACTTTTAAAATCCTTTCAATATACAGTTCAATTGTTGGTCCATTTGTAATATTCCCTTCACAAGCTCTGATCAGGTATTAGACTATAACAAGCCTCTCGTCATTCCAAGTCGTTGTGTCACTTTTCTCACGTTCTTCCCAGTGGGAGTAAGAGAGCGAGAGACAGTTGTGGAAGTAACAGTTATTTCTTCATCCTGAAAGGGACAGGAGAAGATGAAAAGTGACATGATATGATGTAAAGTTCAATCCCTTTGGCGGATATCGCGCTCATCGCAGTGTCATAGAATCATACAGTTCAGAAGAGTGCGATGATACTGTCACTTTAAAAAGGTTATTTTGTCCTTGGTGTTTTTGAAGAGAGATTGTAAAGGCAGAGGAACCAACGATTCTAGTTTAATAATGGAAGGGGAGTGGCCAGTTCTCACAGTTCAAGTTGATCCGAGTTTGCTTTTAGCTGTAGCAGTCACAAGATGTGTCAATCTAGGGGAGTTACAAGCTTCAGTGAAGAATTACTCCGACTTTCTATTGAGAGTTCTCTCTTGACACTGCTCCCTGCTGCTTGTATGAATCTTTACATTTATTTTTTTTCTCAAGTGGTGTGTTTATGGGATGTTATTAGAACAGTTAATTTGTGACAGTTACTGCATCACATTGGTTAAAATTTCCAATAATTAAGTTATTCTAAATTCTACTTTCTTTTGTTCGTGCTTCAACTGTAGTGTTTTAATAAATTCTGTTTTGCTTAAAGATGAGTGTTTTGTCCAGCTGCATTACACCTGGAACACCCACTTCACATAGAACATAGAAAAGTACAGCGCAGTACAGGCCCTTCGGCCCTCGATGTTGCGCCGACCAAAGCTTACCTAACCTACACTAGCCCAATAACCTCCATATGCTTATCCAATGCCCGCTTAAATGACCATAAAGAGGGAGAGTCCACCACTGCTACTGGCAGGGCATTCCATGAACTCACAACCCGCTGAGTAAAGAATCTACCCCTAACATCTGTCCTATACCTACCACCCCTTAATTTAAAGCTGTGTCCCCTGGTAACAGCTGACTCCATTCGCGGAAAAAGTTCCTCACTGTCAACCCTATCTAAACCCCTAATCATCTTGTACACCTCTATCAAATCTCCCCAAACCTACTTTTCTCCAATGAGAACAGCCCCAAGTGCCTCAGCCTTTCTTCATACGATCTTCCTACCATGCCAGGCAACATCCTGGTAAACCACCTCTGCACTCGTTCCAATGCCTCCACATCCTTCCTAGGGTATGGCGACCAAAACTGCACACAAGCCTCCAGATGAGGCCGCACCAGAGTCTTATACAACTGCAACATGACCTCAGGACACCGGAACTCAATTCCTCTACCAATAAAGCCCAGTACACCATATGCCTTCTTCACAGCAGTATTTATCTGGGTGGCAACATTCAGAGATCTGTGTACATGGACACCAAGATCCCTCTGCTCATCCACACTACCAAGTAGCCTACTATTAGCCCAGTAATCCATCTTCTTGTTACTCCTACCAAAGTGAATGAATTCACACTTAGCTACATTGAACTCCATTTGCCACCTTTCTGTCCAGATCTGCAACTTATCTATATCCCGCTGTAACCTACCACATCATTCTTCGCTGTCCACAACTCCACCGACTTTCGTGTCATCCGCAAACTTGCTCACCCAGCTCTCAAGCCCCTCCTCTAGGTCATTTATAAAAATGACAAACAGCAATGGTCCCAAAACAGATCCTTGTGGAACACCGCTAGTAACTGCACTCCAAGATGAACCTATGCCATCAACTACTACCCTCTGTCTCCTTCCAGCCAGCCAATTCCTAATCCAAACCTCCAACTCATCCTCAATGCCATACCTCAGTAGTTTTTGCATTAGCCTACCATGGGGTACCTTATCGAACGCCTTGCTAAAATCCATATACACCACATCTACTGCTTTACCCTCGTCCACTTCCTTGGTCACCTTCTCAAAGAACTCAATAAGGTTTGTGAGACACGACCTGCCCTTCACAAAACCATGCTGACTATCCTTGATCACATTATTCCTTTCCAGATGTTCATAAATCCTATCCTTTACAATTCTCTCTAAGACTTTGCTCACAACAGAAGTGAGACTCACTGACCTATAGTTACTCGGGCTGTCTCTACTCCCCTTCTTGAACAAGGGGAACACATTCGCTATCCTCCAGTCTTCTGGCACTATTCCCGTAGACAATGACGACATAAAAATCAAGGCCAATGGCTCCGCTATCTCCTCCCTAGCTTCCCAGGGGATCCTAGGATAAATGCCATCAGGTCCAGGAGACTTATCTATTTTCATCCTTTCCAGTATTCCCCAGACCTCTTCCCTACATACCTCAAGGCCATCCATTCTAATCACTTGTGACTCAATATTCACATCAGCAACAGTGTCCTGTTCCTGAGTGAATACTGATGAAAAGTATTGATTTAGTGTCTCTCCAATCCCCTCCGTCTCCACGCACAACTTCCCACTACTATCCTTGACTGGACCGATACCTACCCTAGTCATCCTTTTATTCCTGACATACCTATGGAAAGCCTTTGGGTTTTCCCCAATCCTACCAACTAAGGACTTTTCATGTCCCCTTCTCGCTGCTCTTAGCTCTCTCTTTAGATCCTTCCTGGCTACCTTATAACTCTCAATCGCCCCAACTGAACCTTCACGCCTCATCTTTACATAGGCCGCCCTCTTCCCTTTCACAATGGATTCCAATTCCTTATTAAACCACGGCTCCCTCGCAAGACTCTTTACTCCCTGCCTGACTGGTACATACTTATCAAGGACACCCAATAGCTGTTCCTTGAACAATCTCCACATATCATTTGTGTCCTTCCCTTGAAGCCTATTTTTCCAATGCACGCATCCTAAGTCATGCCTCACCGCATCATAATTTCCCTGCCCCCAGCTATAACTCTTGCCCTGCAGTGCACACTTATCCCTCTCCATCACTAGAGTAAAAGTCACCGAATTGTGGTCACTGTCCACGAAGTGCTCACCTACCTCCAAGTTTAACACCTGGCCTGGTTCATTACCTAGAACCAAATCCAGTATAGCCTCAACTCTTGTTGGCCTGTCTACATATTGTGTCAGGAAACCCTCCTGCACACATTGATCAAACACCGACCCATCTAACGAACTCGAGCTATAGCTTTCCCAGTCAATATCTGAGAAGTTAAAGTCCCCCATAACAACCACCCTGCTACTTTCACTCTTCTCCTGAGTCATCCTCGCAATACTTTCCTCTACTTCTCTCGGACTATTAGGAGGCCTGTACAAAACTCCTAACAGAGTGACCTCACCTTTCCGATTTCTAACCTCAGCCCTCAGATGGCAAGTCTTCCTCCATCGTCCTTTCCACCGCTGTAATACTATCCTTGACAAGCAATGCCACACCTCCCCCTCTTTTACCCCCATCTCTGACCCTGCTAAAACGTTTAAACCCTGGAACCTGCAACAGCCATTCCTGTCCCTGTTCTACCCACGTCTCTGTAATGGCCACAACATCGAAGTCCCAGGTACCTACCAATGCTGCAAGTTCACCTACCTTATTTCTTATACTTCTGGCATTGAGGTATACACACTTCAAGCCACCTTCGTGTTTACAGGCACCCTCCTTCAAGATCGATGCCTTGTTCCTAACCTCCCTACACTTAAGGTCCTGTCCCCTAAAGCTACAGTCCAGGTTCCCATGCCCCTGCAGTTAGTTTAAACCCTCCCAAAGCGCACTAGCAAACCTCCCCCCAAGGATACTGGTGCCCCTCAGGTTCAGGTGTAGACCATCCTCTTTATAGAGATCCCACCTTCCCCAGAAAGAACCCCAGTTGTCCAGAAACCGGAATCCCTCCCTCCTGCACCATCCCTGTAGCCACGCATTTAACTGTTCTCACTCCCTATTCCTCGACTCTCTATCACGTGGCATGGGCAACAAACCAGAGACAACAACTCTGTTAATTCTAGCTCTGAGCTCCCAGCCTAGCTCCCTGAAAGCCTGCCTAACATCCTCACCCCTCTTCCTACCTATGTCGTTGGTTGCAACGTGGACCACAATCTGGGGCTGCTCCCCCTCCCCCTTAAGGACCCGGAAAACACGATCAGACACATCACGTACCCTTGCACCTGGGAGGTAACATACCAATTGTGAGTCTCTGTCGCCCCCGCAAAACCGCCTATCTGTGCCCCTCACTATTGAGTCCCCAATAACTATCACTCTACCTTTCTCCACCCTTCCCTTCTGAGCAACGGGGACAGGCTCCGTGCCAGAGGCCTGTACCTCGTTGCTTACCCCTGGTAAGTCATCCCCCCAACAAGTATCCAAAACGCTATACTTGTTCTTGAGGGGAATGACCGCAGGGGGTCCCTGCACTGGCTGCTTCCTCCCACTCCCCCTCACTGTCACCCATCTCTCTATAACTTTCGGAGTAACTACTTCCCTAAAGCTCTGATCTATGACCACCCCTGCCTCCCGAATGATCCCTAACATGGTCTTGGAGGAGCTGGAGATGGGTGCACTTCTTGCAAGTGTAATCAGCAGGGACGCTAATGGCTTCCCTCACCTCATACATGTTGCAAAAGGAACATTGCACTGCCTTCGCTGCCATCCCTCTAAAAGGTAAACTTTAAAAACTAGATCTAAAGAAATAAACAAGCAAAATGCAGCATTTACCTGCTTACCACAGCGGGTCTTATTATTAGATTAGAGGAGGAGGGCGGGTGGGAGGCTCTACCCCTGTAGTGCCTCGGGTTCCTCGCCTGCACGCTTATATATAAAAAAAACCTTCCCAGGTAAGCTAGCGCGGCACCAACTTCCCGGTCAGCGAGGCGCTTAAAAAAACTTTAAATTTTAACCGATAAAAAACAAAAACTGGACTATACGCGCGACTTAAAAAAAACACCACCAGACAGCCGTTACCTGCTCCACCGAGAGAGTGAGCTTTTAAAATAAGGAAACGTAAGGGTAGTTAGGCTATCTTCTTGAAGTATTTTGAGGGGGTTTGGCCTTGTCCATCACAAAAGGCTCTTCAGCCCATTGATTGTGTACCCCCAAAATATACTCAGTGTATACATGTCCTACTTCCTGCACTAATGTCAAAGCCTTGAAAGACATGAGGTGTGCTTAATGAAGTATGTTTTAAACACTGTGAGGTTTCCACCTCAGCTATCTTCCTCAGCAGTATGTTCCAGGCTACCGTTATGTCCTAGGAAATCTTTCTGTATAAATCCTATCTAAAGCTATTGCTATTTATATTAAACTTCACTTAAATGTTGACCTTCGATTAAGAATCACAGCTACATTCTACTTAAGCTGTCCATGTTCTTTATAAGCATTAATCAGTTTCATAGAATAATTCAATACAGAAAATGTACTTTAACACATTGAGACTGGACCACAACAAATGTATGATTTATTAGAATATATGAATGGCTGATAATTTTGCATCATTGTTAGCAATGGGTGAGGTCCTGGAAGGCTGGACATTGTGAATGTTATGCCCTTATTCAAGAAGAGCTACAAAGAAAAACCTGGGGCCTGTAGATCAGTAAGCATAGCATCTGTGTTCGCTAAGAAACTTGAGAAGACCCTGAGATAAGATATGCATGCATTTGGAAAGACAGAGTTTGATTAGGAGTAGTCAGCATGGCTTTGGTCGTGGGAGATCATGCCTCACAAATGACTAGGAAGGTTGATGAGAGCCGGGTGGTAGACATAGTCTATATGAATTTCAGTAAGGCCTTTGATAAGGTTCCACATGGTAAGCTGCTCTGGAAGGGATGGAATCCAGGGGAAACTGGAAAATTGGACACACAATTGTCTTGATGGTAGGAAGCAGAGGGTAATAGTGGAGGGATGCTTTTTGGACTGGAGGCCTGTGACTAGTGGAGTGCCTCAGACATTGTTGCTGAGCCCATTGCATTTTATTATCTATAATTAATTATTTTGATGAAGATGTACAAGGCATGATTTGGAAGTTTGTAGATGACACTAAAATAGGTGGCACGCTGGACAGTGAAGAAGGTTCTCGGATATTGCAAAAGGACCTTGATCATCTGGGGAAGTGGGCCGAGAAATGGAAAATGGATCTCTGTATAGATAAGTGTGAGGCCTTGCATTTTGGAAAGTCAAATCAAGGTAGGAGCTTCATGGTGAATGGTAGGGCCTTAAGAAGTGTAGTGGAACAGAAGGACCTTGGAGTTCAGGTGCACAGTTCTCTGGAAGTGGAGTCACAGGCAAATAGGACAGTTAAAAAAGGCTTTTGACACACTGTCTTTCATCAGTCAAGACACTGACGATAGAAGTTGGGGAGTTATGTTGCAGTTGTAATGGATGTTGGTGAGGCCACACTTTGAGTATTGTGTTCTGTTAGGTCACCTTGCTGCAGGAAGGATCTTATTACACAGGAAAGAGTGCAGAAGAAATTTTCAAGGATGTTGCCAGAACTCAAGGGTCTGAGTGATAAGGAGAGGTTGGACAAGCTCGGACTTTTTTCTTTGGAGCATAGGCGTGATGGGAGATCTTACAGAGGTTTTTTAGGTCATGACAGGTTGACTGCAATAAATCTTTTTCCCTGGGTTGGGGAATCGAGGACTAGAGGGCATCAGTTTAAGGTTAGAGGAGAAAGAATAAAAGGGAACCTGAGGAACAACATTTTTGCGCAGAAGGTAGAATGCATATGGAATGAGCTGCCACGGGAAGTGGTTGGGGCAGGTACATTAACAACATTTAAAAGGCATTTGGACAAATACGTGGATAGGAAAGGATTAAAAGGATATCAACCAAGTGCAGGGAATGGGGTTAGAGTGGATGGACATTTGGGTTGGCATGGACCAGTTTGGGCCAAAGGGCCTGTCCCTATGCTGCAGGGCTCTATGACTCTAATTGGACAAATACATGGATAGGAAAAGTTGAGAAGGATATTGGCTCCGTGTAAGGTAATGGGGTTAGTGTGGTTGGATATTTTTGTCCCCATGAGCCGGTTTCGGCCAAAGGACCTTTCTCTATGAACTCTATGACTTATGACTTTACGATTACCCACAATAGGACCATTCTGCTGCAATAGATCTGTAGCCTCCAAGTACTCTGTCAATTACTCCATCAGGTTCTTCCTCAAAATTTTCTACTCCAAAGAAAGCAACTGAAGGTTATCCAGTCTCTCAGCAGAACTGAGGTAATCCATTGGAGGCAAAGTCCTTCTGAATCTTCTTTGCACACCTCTCCAGCACAACCAGATCCTTACAAGAATGTGGTAACCATGCTGCACACAGTAAGCTGGCCACTCTCTCGATGGCATGGCATGGTTTGGGAAGCCTGGAACAGAACACTCGCCATGGCATGGCCTGGGTGGGGATCACAAGGTTTCGGAGGGTCACTGAATTTGCAATCACAAGGTTTCGGAGGGTTGCTGAACCTGATGAGGGGACTGCGCTCTGAAAGCTGTTGATTTCACATGTAACTGTTGGATTAGAACCTGGTATATCATGTGACTTCTGACTTTTTTTCATTTTTGGACATTTCACCACTTTCATGTTACAATTTCTTCATATTGCCTGTACAATTTCTCACCTGTAATGTTACACCACCTACATGTGTTTGGTAACGTTCATTGCTTTAATTGTGTCAATTTCCCGATTTGTGAAAACATCGTATGATGTCGTTGCAGTTACCATAATGTCTGAACATGTAATATTAATTCTGTCAGTGTGGTTGAACTTGAGGACAACACACGGTGTAATTGCAACTGCATTTGTGTGACTGATAAAGTTGTTTTTGGTGAAGTACCAGGAATGTAATTTGTTGTGATTGTCAATCAATTGTAGGCAGATGTTGTTCTTGCTGAATTATCACCATGTGGGTGAAATTTCATTATGTAATTTTCACTGTGGCTAAAATGGCATATTGGTTCAGGTTGTACATGTAAATTTATTTTGCAGTTAACTTTGACAGAGAATAATTCTCTGAATTGATTCATTAATTGGACAAGATGTATCCTTGAATAGCTTTTGTAATGAAAGTCGTGAAATTATTTATTTGGAGGACAATGTTAAGTGTTCAAAGCTTGACCGAATTCTAACAGCACAGAATCGTTTTGATGTGGAAAGGGACCATTCGACCGGTCGAGCCCCCATTGGCTAATCAAACAAGCATCATGGCCGAGCATCAATCTGTCTTTTCATCCATCCCCTTGCATATCACTTCTATCTGCATTTCATTCAGTGCTGTCTTGAATAGAAACATTGTATTTGCCTTTTTCACATTGCAAGGAAATTCATTCCATATCCTTAGATTTCAACTCATCCCTGCTTTTTTGTGCACATCACTTTAAATCTCTAGTCTCTGGTTCCTCTTGCAGTATGAGCAGGAACAGCTTCTCCCTAGACACTCTAGTCAATCCATTCATGATTTTGAAAACCTCAACCAAATCTCCTCTTGACATTCTTCTGTCCAAGCAAAATAATCCCAACTTCTTTCAATGTATTCTCATAACCTGTCATAAATCAATGGCTCCCAGCATGGCTGAAGGTATGTCATGGTTAAGTCTGTAGTTGAAGCTGCAAAGTCATAAACAATGAAGGTAGCAAATTTTCCATTGTATCCTATGCAAATAAAATTGGAAGAATACTAAATCACTTTCATTTATTTTGGGATATTTATGAGCAAGGTGAATGGAAACATTTTCAAGGCAGAGCAGTTAATTGAAGGACACACTGATTAAGTCTGTAAAGAGTAATCTCATACTTCTTCATTTCCAAACCTATGTTGCCTTGTTTCCTGTTACCTTGTTCCAGTACTTTCTACATTTCATGTGAAGAAACGTCTTAACACGATGTTAGTTTCTGTGTTTCTCTTCTCTATAAAGTTTTTTCAGAATACTTCAGTTTTTTACTCTATCGAAATGCTTTATTATTAATCTGGTCAGCTGTATAAGGCTAAAGTTAAACATTTTCAATTTTATGAAACATTTCGGAGACAGGGTGATTGTTTCTCGAAGTCAAAATCGCAGCCCCTTTACATTCTCTCCATCTCTTTCCATTGTAACTAACACGGCAGTGATTGTGATCTTATCTTGAAGAAGATGCGGTCTCTCCACAAATATCATATATGATCTTGTCTCTATGGCAGCAGCAGCTGGTCGTGGTCATGGTTGTGAGATTAAACCGTATTGCTGTGATCTATTTCCAATTCAGTTTCCTGTCTCTCACACCTGCACGCAGTGTTCGCAATGCATTAAGTTTTGCATCCATTGATAGTTCTGTCTGGTTAATGGTCACTTTCACCTTTGACCGACTCATGGCCATATGTTGCCAAAGGTGAAATTAAAATATGACACGAAGAAGATTGCGTTGTGGGTCATAGGACTGGTGTGAGCATCGTCCTTCATGAAAAACATATCAATGTATTTCCATCATAAACTTATATACGTAATTGACAAAATGCCATGGTTCTGTGGCCAAAAACCAGACTATTATACTGCACTGGCATGGGCTGTATATGACTGGATTCATTCTATTTTGACTCCGTGTCTTCCTTTCATTCTGATATTACTGCTCAATGTTTTGACTGTCAGGCAGATTTTTGCCGCCAATCGAGTCCGTAGGAGACTCCGGACTCAGGGCAATGGAGAGACTCAGAGTGACCCCGAGATGGAGAAGCAAAGAAAGTCCATTGTTTTATTCTTTGGCATCTCAGGAACATTCATCCTATTATATTTGTTACATTTTGTTACGATATTTTATGTTTGAATTGTGAATATTCCTTATTCTTCTCGGTCTGATATCAGCAAACCTATATTTATTGTCAAAGAAAGTGGATACATGCTTCAGTTATTGAACTCCTGCATTAATCCATTTACTTACACAGGAACCCAGAGTAAAATCAGAGAGCAGATAAAAAAAAATGGTGTGAAATATCCATGCAGTGTATTTGCTAAAATATTTAAAAATTTAAAATGAAAGAATTTAACATGATTCATATCGCAGCATACTCTCTTATTGTCCCCTTTTATTGCAAACAATTGTTCCATACAGAGCACCTTTGAAATCTTTAGCTAATGCTTGTAGAATGTGTAATGAGTAAGTATTTACCTTGCAAAGCATTCTGTAAATTCCCATCTATATTCCATGTTGCTCACTATAATCCATTTACACTTGGCTGGAGGACAGTGAATTGTGCAGAATTAGAGTGTGGTGACTTAGCGTTCATGTCCTGTGTACAGGTTTGGATCTCACACCTGAAAAATGTTTGTAATTGACTTTTGGATGGCACATCCAAAGTTAATAAAATGACTGCAGCTGTTCAAGCATGCAGTGTTGCGATGCTTTCTTTTCCACTCAATTCCACCAGCCACCAAAAAATTATCCTGGATGGTTAAAATCAAATCGGAGAAAGTAAGGACTGCAGATGCTGGAGATCAGAGTCGAGAGCGTAGTGCTGAGATGCTACCTGACCTGTTATACTTTTCGAGCACCACATTCTCATCTGAAAAAGCTATCCAACAAGTAACCTCCTCATATCAACTATTATTTATCACCGGACATTGCATTTGGTGTGCTGTGCTGAAAATGTGTTGCTGGTTAAAGCACAGCAGGTTAGGCAGCATCCAAGGAACAGGAAATTCGCTGTTTCGGGCCAGAGTCCTTCATCAGGAATGAGGAGAGGGTGCCAGGCAGGCTCAGATAAAAGGTAGGGGGGAAGGACTTGGGGGAGGGGCGATGGAGATGTGATAGGTGGAAGGAGGTCAAGTTGAGGGTGATAGGCCGGAGAGGGGGTGGGGGCGGAGAGGTCAGGAAGAGGATTGCAGGTTAGGAGGGCGGTGCTGAGTCCAAGGGAATCGACTTAGACAAGGTGGGGGGAGGGGAAATGAGGAAACTGGAGAAATCCGAGTTCAACCCTTGTGGCTGGAGGGTTCCCAGGCGGAAGATGAGGCTCTCTTCCTTCAACCGTCGTGTTGTTATCTTCTGGCGATGGAGGAGTCCAAGGACCTGCATGTCTTCGGTGGAGTGGGATGGAGAGTTAAAGTGTTGAGCCACGGGGTAGTTGGGTTGGTTGGTTTGGGCGTCCCAGAGGTAAAGATGTGATGTATCCAGTACTGCTGCATGTATGCAGTAGGCACTGACTTCTAATAACTCTTCTAAAGGGATTTTGACTCTCTCTGAGTTCAAAATCGGCTTCCATCCTGGGGACCTCAAGACTGAATGGCAGCCAGCAACTCAGGGTGGGAGCCAGTTTCTAGTTGAGTTCCGCAAGTGTCAGTGATAGGGCCACAACTTTTCAATTTATGCATTATTGATCTGGATGAAGGAGTTGAAGGCATTCTGGTTACATTTGCAGATTGTACAATGATAGATGGAGGGGCAGATAGCATTGAGGAGTCAGGGAGTCTGCAAAAGCATTTTGACACATTAGGAGAGTGGGCAAAGTAGTGGCAGATGGAATAAAATGTGGAAAGGTGTGAGGTCATGCACCTTGGTGGAGTGACTAGAGGTGTGAACTATTTTCCATATGGGTTAAAAATTCAGAAATCTGAAGTACAAAGTGACTTCGGACTCGGAGTTCAGGTTTCACTTAAGGTAAACTTTCATATTGAGTGTAAGTACAATGTTGATATTCCCCTCGAGAAAACTTGGATATAAAACCAAGGATACTTCTGAGCCTTTGTAAAGCTCTCGTCAGACCACAGTTCGAGTATTGTGATTAATTTTGGACCCCATACCTCTCGAAGAATATGTGCTGGCCCTGGAGCACATCCAGGGAACGTTAAAGAAAATGATCCCAGAAATGAAAAGCTTAACATATGAGAAATGTTTGTGTCAATACTTATTGGAGTTCAGAAGGATAAAGGGTACCGACTTGATACTTACAGAAAATTGAATGGCCTGGAGAGAGCAGACTGGAATACCTGTATTGACGTGGTATGGCCAGCAGACTGGAAAGCTGAAGCAGAGTGCAACAGGCAGGCACATTGACTCATAAACATTGACCTATACCTGTGAAGAGCTAGTGTCAACTTATACATGAGATATATGGAAAGTACAAGATTTTTTGACAAAAATAAGGGGTCGATGTACACATGAGATTGACCTATACACAGGTATATATGGTACATTTAAAATAGAAATAGACAGGTTGTTGATTGTCAAGGGTATCAAATGTTCCAGGGAGAAAGAGGGAGAATAGAGGTTGAAGAAAATATCAGCCATGATTGAATGGTGGAACAGACTTGATGGGCCAAGTGGCCTCATTTCTGCACATATATCTTGTGCTCTTATGTAATACTGAACTAACAGAATACTGAGTTTGATATTGAATCTGATACACCACATTGGGATGATCTACGAGATCACAGTTCAGCAGCTTAGTGTACCAAACCAAGCACTCTGTACCCAACTGTGACTTCACCAACCAAGTCACCTCCCCATCTCCACATGTTCAGGATAAGTTAATCATGGAATGAGATGCTGCGAGAAAGCATGTCACTGTCTGTCCACTTAACCATATCCGAGAGTTTAAGGACTGAACACAAAAAAAATTTAATAGATCTTCAAATATGAATTATTCCTTCAAATGGTCTAGCTTCTCTCCACATACATATTGGCTAGTACAGTATCTGAAGATGTGTACCCTCTGACACAGCTCAGTGACAGCCAATCAGTATGATGAAAATCACAAGGTCAATGCTGACTATCCACTTTCGAAGGTTATTCAGTTCCAGTCAATAATCACACTGTATTCCCGTGGTGAATGATAACTGTTCCTCCCTGCAGCAGTTGGACACTGGACACATTGCACACAACAGAACAATCACATCCAAGTTCATGTGTGATTTATATTTGGAAAGATTTGACGCAGACAGCAGTTTGCTTGAAAATATTCTGATCCAGAATCAGAAATCTGACTGATCCTGAAACTTTACTTTTATAAACAGCATTGAAAGTCCGGCAGATCACTGAGACAAATTGAGAACAGTGGCAGATACTACAGAAACAAAGTTGACAATCAACTTATGAATGTGTGAGGCAGTGGTTCTATATTTAATGTCACTGTAATACAACAATGAACAGAATGTCTCCATGGGGCACAATTTTAATGTCAGGAGAAAATGAATCCAGACATTTCTGTGAAAGCTTACAGAACATGGAGACAAAGACAGGGAGGTGTTAGTGTGGTTTGCAGATGCTGGAGATCAGAGCACAAGAGTGTGGTGCTGGAAATGCACAGCCAGTCAGACAGCATCTGAGGAGCAGGACAATCGATGTTTCGAGCTTAAGCTCTTCATCAGGAGTGAGGCATGTAGCCTTAGGGGGCTGAGAAATGAATGGAGGAGAGTGGCGTGGCAGGTGGGGCTGGTGGGAAGGTATCTGGGAATACGATAGATCGATGAAGGTGGGGGTGAAGGTGATAGGCCATAGAGGAGGCTGGAGCTGATAGGAAGGAAGATGGACAGGTAGGACAGTTTAAGTGGGCAATGCTGAGTTGGAAGGTTGTATCTTGGTTAAGGTGGGAGGAAAGGAAATGTGGAAACTGGTGAAATCCACACTGATCCTGTGTGTTTAGAGTGTCCCAAGGAGGAAGATGAGGCGTTCGTCCTCCAGATATCTGGTGGTTATGGTTTGATGGTGGAAGAGTCTCCGGACCTGCATGGCCTTGATGGAGTGGGAAGGGGACATTGTGTTCAGATATAGGGCACAGGTTGTTTGGTTTCAGAGAACATATTGTATTACCACGAACCTTCGCCCAGCCTCATCCACCGCATCTCGCTCCAACCATCTCTCCGAGCCAACCAATCCCACCGCCCTGTGGCTGAACCCTTTAACTCCCCTTCCACTCCACCAAGGACATGCGGGAACTGAGCCTCTTTCATCACCAAGCCCAAACCACCCGATGCCTGGAGGAGGAATGCGTCATCTTCCGCCTTGTGACCCTGCATTCCCATGGGATCAATGTGGATTTCACCAGTTTCCTCATTTCTACTCCCCCCCACCACCTTATCCAAGATCCAACCTTCCAACTTAGCACTGACCACTTAAACTGTCCTACCTGTCCATCTTCCTTCCTACTTATCTGCTCCACCCTCCTCTCCAATCGATCACCCTCACCCCCATCTTCATCTATCTATTGCATTCACAGCTACGTTCCCCCAGCCACACTCCCCCTCCACCCCCTCCCCATTTACCTCTCAGCCCCCTTTGGCCACTAACACAGCTCGAAATGTCAATGCTCCTGCTTTTCGGATGCTGCCTGACCTGCTGTGCTTTTCCAGCACCCACCCTCTTCGATATAGATACAAGGACAGCTGATTACATTACTAATTATAGGCAATTCCAGAATCGAAAACTCATTTCAATAACATTGATCCTGATTACAACATTCATTCTGTAAGAATCCATTTGGGTTCCTTTTTTGAAGAAAGTCCGCCTTGTTTACTTAGTTTATATTATCTGTGACACATGAACAAGAGCACTGTGAATGGCTCTTATAGATAGTACTGGGGGTTGTGGGTAATACATGTTCACCAACATCAGAAGGACAAAGATGATTGCAAAAGTAATTCACTCTCTGAGCACAGGCATTGTGAGCTGGCTTTACCTTCTCATGCAGCAGATTTCCTTCATGATAATGCTCATTCATTACTACTGATCAAGTTGCTCAGGTTCTAAAGGACAGAGCTGTTAGACGAGGTCCGCGGTCGGTGGTGTGAGAACTAACAAGAGGGAAAAACAGACTGAACCTCATTCTTATCAATCTGCTGGCTGTCCATGACAGTGTCAGTGAGAGTGACCATCAGTTCTTGAGAAGCCAAAGTCCTGCCCTCACATTAACAATACCCTCCATCACGTTGGAAAACCATGTCAATTAGGGCAGATTTCAAATAAATCTAGCAACTCATTACTAGGCATTCATGAGGTGCTATGGGCCATCAACAGCAACAATCTGTCCTCCAGCACAATCTGTAACCTGCCATTTCACCAAAGTCAGGGACCAACTCTCGTTCACTGGAGAATGCAGCTTGGAATGCCAGGTGCAGAGCCAGGCATACCTAAAAATGATGTGTCAACCTGGAGAAGCAACCAGACACGAGTACTTCCATTCTAAACAGCGGAAGAGCTAAGCAATCCCACTACCAACAAATCAGATCAAAGCTTTGCAGTTCGATCACATCCGGTCGTGAATGGTGGTGGGCAATTAAACAACTCGCTGGAGGAGGAGGCTCCACATATATCCCGATCCTCAATGACAGAAGAGGCCAACACATCAGTACAAGTGCAATGCTGAAGCATTCACAGCCAGAAGTGTCAAGTAGCTTACTTATCTCAGCCTTCTCCAGTGGTTCGCAGCGTTACACATGTCAATCTTCAACCAATTTGACTCTCTACTCCATGTGACATCAAGAAATGATGGTGCACTAGATGTTGCAAAGCCTCTGGTACCTGACATTCAGGCATTAGTACTGTGCTGCAGGACTTGCTGCTCCCCTAGACACGCTCTTCCAATAGTTGCAGTGCTGGCATCTGCTGAGAAATGAATGGCATTTGTGGATCAATGGAATGTAAGCAGAGCACCAGGTACACAAAGGGTAAACTTGAACAGGGAAAATTTCATTGTAGGTCTCTCATCTGTAGGCTTTCAGCTTCCTGTCCTAGTTCGCACCTCCATGTGATTTGACATGCTCTCTTAGAAGGCAGCACACACCTAACTACATACATAATACTCCTCCCCCTTATTTCAATACTCCTCTTAACTCTCTCTCTCTCGCTCTCTCTTTTATATATTATATATATGTGTGTATATATATATATATATATATATATAAACAGAGATTTTTGAGAAGATTTGTAGCTCATGTTGAGAATATGGATGTACGTTTACTCACTAAGCTGGATGGTTTCTTTTCAGACGTTTCATCATTTTGACTGGGTCACACCATTAGAGTCTCCGGTGGTACGTCCTGCCTCTCTATTTATAGGTCTTGTTTCTTAAAATGGGTGCTGTCATTTCTGGGTTTTTTAAAGGATGGTAGTAAGGGCTAAATTGATGAGTTTATTGATGGAGGCCTGAGGAATTCTCGTGCGTGTCTTTGTTTCACTTATCCTATGATGTGTGTATTGTCCCAGTCAAATTGGTGTCCTTCTTTGTCTGTATGTATGGAAACTAGTGATAGTGGGTCATATCTTTTGCTGGCTAGTTGGTGTTCATGTATCCTCGTGGCAAGTTTTCTGCTTGTTTATCTGATGTACTGTTTTTTTTTTACAGTTCTTGCATGGTATTTTGTAAATGACTTTAGTTTTGCTGTTAGTATCTAATGGATTCTTTAGGTTCATTGGTCACTGTTTAAGTGTGTTGGTAGGTTTGTGGGCTACCATGATGCCAAAGGGTCTGAGTTGGTCTGGAAGTCTTTCTGATATACCTTTGATGTAAGGTAATGTGGCTATAGTCTTTGCTTTTGTTGTGTCTGCTACTTTGGGTTTGTTTCTGAGGGATCGGCAGATTGTGTTTATTGGATACCCATTTTTCTTCAAAACATTGTATTGATAGTTTTCTTCTTCTGTTTGTAGTTCTTGCGTGCAGCAGTGTGACGTAGCTCATTGAAATAATATTTTGATGCAGTTCCATTTGTGGGTGTTGGGATGGTTAGTTATATGTCATATATATGTCACGCATCCAGCAATACTAACTATTACATCACAGGCATTGTTCAGAAATATTGACAAAAAAAAATAGAAACAGAAAATGATGCATCCATAGTCTACATTCAAGTGATCACTCTGTCAGGGGGTTGGCGATACCTGGAAGACGTTCTCCATGTTTCAGAAATCTTTTCTGATGCAGTCTCAGGGACTTCCAGAAGCCCCTGTTTTTCTGCAGATATGTCCCTCTTTGATTGGCTGCTATTAGCCTGTGACACTGCTGTTGTCCCGCCTTTGGGTATGGCCATCCTTGGCTCAGAGACACATGATTTGATTGAGACCACTGGTTCCACTTGGTCCAGCCCTGTATTCGGAGGGCCCTCCACTTGCTGCTAAGGTGTGGTGTTCAGCTGCTCCACATGTCTCCTCCACACTATTTAGAACATAGATCATGGAACAGTACAGGCCTTTTGGCCTTTTTTGTTATGCTGACCTTTTATCCTACTCTATGATTTTCATTTACAATCATCCATGTGCCTATCCAAGAGTTGCTTAGATGTCCTTAGAGAGGCCTTTAAGTCTGCTTGTCGGTTTGTGTACAATTCTCCGCCTGGCCATTTGTTGCAGGATGATAGGGAGCTGACCTCAATTGGCTGACTTAGTGATTTTTCACTTACTCCTTGAAACTTGAACTAGAATCTGTCAACCATTGGCACTTGTGAATTGTTTTGAGCTCCTGAACCTGGCAAATATTTTGAGCTCCTGAACCTGCAACATTGCTTCCGCTGATACTGACTTCATGGCTGCCACTTGCAGACAATTGGAGTGAGTATTTTGTGACCACAAGTAACATCTGTCCTTCTCCTGGTCCTGTGAAATCAACACAAGTCCACTGCCATGATGATTGAGGCCATTCCCATGGGTGAAACAATGACAGTGCCAGTACCTTCTTTAATACTGCACAAAATTGGAATTACCCCACTTTCTACTCAAGTCATAGACTCCATCTTCTGCCAGCAAAAGAGGTTCCTCATCATTTCTTTCATTCACGCTGCACCGCGGCACCCTTGGATACACTTGTTCCAAAAACTATCATCTGAATGGGGAAGGGATAACAACTCACATTCCACACACGAAACGTCCATCTGACATGGACAGTTCCCACCGACTGGACAGGCAAAGGCTTAGTTATGGGTGGTTTCTATGACAAGTTCTTCCTTCCAGGCCAAAGTCAATAGCACACTTCAAATCCTGATCATTCTGAGTAGTGTTCAACACTTGACTCACAAACACAAGTACCTTGTCTTCTGGGCTAAAGTATATAATTTTCAGGTTGCAGTCAAGAACATCCTCATTTCCTGGCAGTGGTAGCCTTGATAAAGCATCTGCCTTGCCATTATTCTCTCGCTGTTGGTTCCTGATCTCACATGAAGTAGGCTGACAGAACCAGTGCCCATCCCTGCAGGTGTCTTGCTGGCATGAATAGTATTCCTAAGTATGGGCCAAAAATGGAGGTGAGTGGCCTGTGGTCTGTCAGCAGCATGCCATAAAGGACATGACTGTACATCTTAACACAGTCACAATTCCCAATCTTTCCATTTCCACTGGGGCATTATTGACCTCTGTCATTAGTGATGTCGTTGACAACACAATGCGCCTTTCCTCTCCATTCGGCAAAATCTGTGACATACAGTGTTGATGTGGAGATACGGGTGTTGGACTGAGGTGGATAAAGTCAGAAGACGCACGACACCAGGTTATATTCAACCAGGTTTATTTGCAATCACAAGCTTTCGGAGACCTGCTAAATGGACTGCACTCTGAAAGCTGGTGATTTTAAATGTACCTGTTAGGACTATAACATGGTATCGTGTGACTTCTGACTTTCTGTATTTTTGACATTTCACTACATTCATTGCACAATTTCATCATATTGCCTGTACAATTAGTCAACTGTAAAGTTATACTGCCTTCTTGTGTCAGGTTACATTCATTGCTTTAATTGCGTCAATTTCCCGATTTGTAACACCATTTAATGATGTAGTTGTAATTCTAGTCAGATTAATTCTGTAAGTATGGTTGAATTTGAGGACGACACCTACAGAATAATTGCAACTGCATTCACGTGATTGATGAAGGTTTTTTTCGGTGAAGTACCAGGAATTTAGTTTGTTGTGGTTTTTGTCGAATTATAGACAGATATTATCACCGTGTGTGTAAATTTCATCATGTTATTTTCACTGTGGCTGAAATGTGATATGAAGCGGGCACTGGATAGGCATTTGGAAGTTATTGGGCTAGTATAGGTTAGGTAGGATTCGGTCGGCGCAACATCGAGGGCCGAAGGGCCTGTACTGCGCTGTATCCTTCTATGTTCTATGTTCTATGTTCTATATTGCATTCAGGTTGCTCATGTAAATCTATTTTGCAGTCGCCTTTGACAATTAGAGAATAATTCTATCAAATGATTCATTAATTGGACAAGATGCATCCTTGAATACCTTTTGGAATGAATTTCGTGAAATAATTTATTTGAAGGACAATGTTGGGTATTCAGAACTTGACCAATTCGTCACAGTACAGAATCGACATGAAGTCGAAAGGGACCATTCGACCTGTCGAGCCCCCACTGGCTAATCAAACAAGCGTGTTTGCCAAGCGTCAATCTCTGTCTTTTCATCCATATCTTGCATACCATTTCCATCCCCATATTCATTCAGTGCTGTCTTGAATGGAAGAAAAATCATCTGCCTTTTTCGGATTTTGTGGAAATTCATTCCATTTCCTGACATTTCAACTCATCCCTGCTGTTTTGTTTTCAATCTCTGTCCTCAGTTTTTTTTTTACATTATGAGCAGGAACAGCTTCTCTCTTTCCACTCTATTCAATTTATTCATGATTTTGAAAACCTCAACCAAATCTCCTCTTGACATTCGTCTGTCCAAGCAAAATAATCCCAACTTCTTTCAGTGTATTCTCATAACCTAAAACAAATCAATGACTACCAGCATGGCCGAAGGTATGTCATGGTTAAGCCTGTATTTGAAGCTGTCAAGTCAGAAACAACGAAGCCAGCAAATGTTCCATTGCATCCTGTGCAAATATCCTCCACAAAATCGGAAGAATGCCAATTCACTTTAATTTGTTTTGGGAGATTTATGAGCAAGGTGAATGGAAACATTTTGAAATCAGAATAGTTTATTAAAAGGGTCCACTTATCCAGTCTAAGTGTAATCTCATACTTCGTTTCCAAACCTGTGTTGGCTTGTTTCATGTTACAATGTTGCAGTATTTTCTCCATTTCTTGTTAATGAACTGTCTTAACATGTTGTTAGTTTCTGTGTTTCTCTTCCCTATGAAGTTTCTTCAGAATACTGCACTTTTATTTTATTCTATCAAAGTATTTAAGTATAAATCTGGACAGCTGTATAAGGCTAGCTTACAATTGCTCATATGTAAAGGATTTCTAACAAACGTTGGTTTACATTAAAAGTTTTTAACTTTATGCAATATCCTGGAAACAGGTGATTGTTTATTAAAGTCAAAATCACAACCATCTCATCCCTATTATGTTCTCTGTATCTGTTTCTATTGTAGCTAACCTGGCAGTGATTGTGATCTTATCTCGAAGAAGATGCAGTCTCTCCACAAATATCATATATTACCTTGTCTCTATGGCAGTGACAGATCTTCTGGTCGTGGTCACTGTTTTAATACTAAACCAGATTGTGAGGAGTTATTTCCAATTCAGTTTCCTGTCTATCACACCTGTATGCAGTGTTCACAATTCAGTAAGTTTTGCAGCCATTGACAGTTCTGTCTGGTTAACAGTCACTTTCACTTTTGATCGATTTGTGGCCATATGTTGTCAAAAGCTGAAATTAAAATATTGCACGAAGAAGGTGGCATCATCGGTCATAGGATTGGTGTGTGCAGTCTCCTTCATAAAAAATATATTTATGTATTTCCTTTTTAAACCGATATACATCATTGACAAAATACCATGGTAGTGTGGCCTAAAACCAGAATATTATACTGCACCGGAGTGGGCTGTATATGACTGGATTTGTTCCATTTTGACTCCGTGTCTTCCTTTCATTCTGATATTACTGCTCAATTTTTTGACTGTCAGGCATATTTTTGCAGCCAATCGAGCCCGTAGGAGACTCCGGACTCAGGACAATGGACAGACTCAGAGTGACCCCGAGATGGAGAAGAGAAGAAAGTCCATTGCTTTACTCATTGGCATCTCAGGAACATTCATCCTATTATATTTGTTATATTTTGTTACAATCTTTTACGTTCGAATTGCGAATATTCCTTATTCCTCTGAGTCTGATAGCGGTAAACCGATATTTATTGTCCAACAAAGTGGATACATGCTTCAGTTATTGAACTCCTGCATCAATCCATTTATTTATGCGGGGACCCAGAGTAAAATCAGAGAGGAGATAAAGAATGGTGTGAAATATCCATTCAGTCTGTTTGCTAAAATGTTTAAAAGTTCAAATTGAAAGAAACTAACATGACTCATATGGCAGCATACTTTCACATTATCCCCTTTTTTTTGCAAATATTTGTTCCATACTGAGTATCTTTAATCTTGAGCTAACGCTTGTGGAATGCGGAGTGAGTGAAGACTATATTGTCACGTGTATTTACATTGCAAGGCATTCTGTAAATTCCCAGCTGTATCACATGTTGCTCACTGTAATCCATTTACACTTGGCTGGAGTGCAGTGAATTATGCCGAATTGGCGTGTGGTGACTTCGCGTTCATGTCCTGTGTACATATTTGGATCTCATACCTTAAAAATGCCCAAAGATAGTAAAATGACTACAGCTGTTCAGGCATGCAATGTCGCGATGCTTTCTTTACCGCTCATTTCCACCAGCCCCAAAAAATTATCTGGGAGGGTTTAAATCATCAGAGAAAGTGAGGACTGCAGATGCTGGAGATCAGAGTGGAGAGTGTGGTGCTGGGATGCTGCCTGATCTGCTGTGCTTTTCCAGCAACACACTCTCGACCCAAAATTTTATCCAACAAGTGACATCCTCATATCAACTACACTTGGAATTGGTATTTATCGCCAGACATTGCATTTGGTGTGCTGTGCCAAGTAGCTAAAAGGTGTGATGTATCCAACAGGCAGTTACTTCTAATGACTCTTTTAAAGAGAGTATGACTGGCTCTGAGATCATAATAGGCTTCCATCCTGAGGAATTCAAACATGAATGCCAGCAGGCAACTCAGGATGGGAGCCAGTGACTAGTAGAGTTCGGCAAGGGTCAGTGATCGGTCCAAAACATTTTATGCATTCATGATTTGGATGAAGGAACTGAGGGTTACCTTTGCAGCTGGTACAAAGATAGGTGGAGGGGCAACTAGTTTTGAGGAGGCTGGATGGTTGTGCAAGGAGTTAGAAAGGTTAGGGGAGTGGGAAAATAAGTGAGAGATGGAGCACAAAGTGGAAAGGTGGGACATATGCACTTTGGTAGGATGAACAGAAGCATGTACAATTTCCTATATGGGGTTAAAAATGCAGTAATCTGAAGTAAAATGGGACTTGGGACTGCTAGTTTAGGTTTCCCTTATGGTAAACTTTTACATTGAGTCAATAAATACAATGCTGTTATTCATCTCAAGAGGACTTGAATATAAAAGCAGGGATGTACTTCTGACCCTTTGTAAAGCTCTGGTCAGACCACATTCAGGATATTGTGATTAATTTGGGCCCTATACCTCTAGTAAAATGTACTGGCCTTGGAAAGGTCCAGGGAAGGTTCATGAAAATGATCCCATAAATAAGAAATGTTTGTGTCTATACTCGTTGGAGTTTAAAATTATAAAGGGGATCTCATTGAAACTTACAGAAAATTGAACAGCCTGGACAGAGTGGATGTTGGGAAGATGTTTGTATTAGCAGCCAAGACTAGGACTTGAGGAAACACTCTTCGAGTAAAGGGATGAGCCTTTAGAACAGGGATGAGGAGAAACGTTTTCAGCCAGAGAGTAGTGAATCTATCGAATTAATTGCGCCAGAAAGGTGTAGAGTCCAGATCATTGAGTACATTTAAAATAGAGATAGATTAGATTCTTGTTTGTCAAGGGTTACAGGGAGAAAGTGGGTTGAAAAAAAACTGATTAGCCATGATTGAATGGTGGAACAAACTTGATGGGCCAAATGGCCTTATTTCTGCTCCTATGTCTTGTGATCTTATGGAATACTGAACTAAACAAATACTGAGTTTAATGTTGAATCGAATATACCACACAGAGATGATGTACCAAATCCTTGCTCAATAACTTAGTTTACTAAACCAAATACTCTTTCCCCAGGTGTGACTTCACCAACCGAGCATCTCCGCAACTCCAGATGCTCAGAATAAATTAATCCTGATGCTGCAAGAAAGCATGTCACTGTCTGTCCACATAACCATATCCTAGAGTTTAAGGACTGAACACAAAATAATTTAATAGATCTTCAAACATGAACTATTGGTTTAATTGGTTTAGCTTTCTCCACATAACATATTGGCCAGTACAGTATATCATGTGCCCTCTGTGACATAGTTCAGTGAAGAGTCAATGCTTACTATTCACTTCCTAAGATTATTCAGTTCCAGTCAATAATCACACTGTATTCCCGTGGTGAATGAAAACTGTCCCTCCCTGTAGCAGTTGGACACTGAACACATTGCACACAACAGAACAACAACGTCCAAGTTCATGTATGATATATATTTGGAATAATTTCATGCAGACAGCAGTTTGTTTGAAAATATTCTTATTGAAAATCAGAAATCTGACAGATTCTGAAACTGTTTTTATTTATTAACAGCGTTGAAAGCCAGGCACAATACAGGATCACTCAGAAGGTTTGAGAACAAGAGCAGATATCACAGAAACAAAGTTGACAATTAACTTATGAATGTATGAGTAGGAAAGAAATTCAGACATTTTTGTGAAAGCTTACAGAACATGGATACAAAGACAGCTGATTATAATTATAGGCAATTATAGGTAATTACCTACAAATTATAGGTAATTCTGTATACATAGTTATGTAATATATGTGTCATGCATTCAGCAAATCTAACTATTATATACAGGCATTGTTCCTGAAGCCCCTGCTTTTGCACAGATATGTCCCTCTTTGATTGGCTGCTGTTAGCCTGTGACACAGTTGTCTCCTCTCTGCGTATGGCCATCTCTGGCTCAGAGACACATAACTTGATTGACACCACTGGTTCCATCTGGTCCAGCTCAGTATTCGGAGGGTCCTCCACTTGCTACTAAGGTGTGATGTTCAGCTACTCCACATGTCTCCTCCACACCATTTAGAACGTAGACTGTGGAAGAGTACAGGCCTTTTGGCCTTTTTTGTTATGCCGACCTTTTATCCTACTCTAAGATCAAACTAACTGACATACTCTTCATCTACTGTCATCCATGTGCGTATCCAAGAGTTGCTTAAATGTCCGTAAGTATAACTGCTGGCAGTGCCTTCTACACACCTACCAGCCTCTGTGTAAAGAACCGATCGTTGACATCTCCCCTAAACCTTCCTCCCCCAAACCTTAAAATTATGCCCCTCATGATCGCTATTTCTGCCCTAGAGAAAAGTCTCTGACTATCCACTCTGTCTAAGGTTTTCATCATCATGTCCACCTCTATCAAGTCACCTCTTATCCTTCTTCACTACAATGAGAAAAGCTCCAGCTTCCTCTGCCTTTCTTCATAAAGAAAGGCTCAACAGTCCAGGCAGCATCCTGGTAAACTGATCAACTGATGTACTAGAGTCATCGCATTTCCAGCCAAAGTTGGGGAAGTCAAAACCCCCCATAATATCCACCCTGTTCCTTTCACTCCTACCAAGAATCATTTTACCAATCCTCTCCTCCATCTCCCTGGAACTCTGTGGAAGCCTATAAAAAAAAAGTAGTGTGTCTAACCTCAGCCCATGCTACCTCAGTAGACGAGTCCTCGTCAAAAGTTCTTTCCGCCAACATTATACAATCCTTGGCTAACAAAGCCACACCTCCCCCTCTTTTACTGCCTTGCCTGTTCTTAATAAAAGATCTAAACTCTGGAACCTGCAACATCCATTCCAGTTCCTGCACTATTCATGTCTCCGAAATAGCCACAACATCAAAGTCCCAGGTACCTATCCGTGCTGCAAGTTCACCTATCTTATTTCGGATACTTCTGGCGTTGAAGTAGACACAATTCCTGTGTCTTGCAGGCACATTCCCGTGATGATGAAATCCTGTCCAGGCCCTCCCTACTCTCATCCTCCCCTGTGCACTGGAGCGACACCTTAGGTTCCCATCCCCCTCCTGAGCTAGTTTAAACCCACCCAATGTCCACCTGGGACATTAGTACCTCTCTGGTTCAAATGAAGACTGTCCTGTTTGTAAAGGTCCCACCTTTCCTAGAATGAGCCCCAATTATCCAAATAGCTGAAACCCTCCCTTCTGCACCATCCCTGCAGCCACATGTTCACCTGATATCTCTCCCTGTTCCTTGCCTCACTATCACATGGCATGGGTAACAAACCAGAAATAATAACTCTGTTTGATGTAGCTCTCAGCTTCAACGCTAGATCTCTGAAATCCTGCCTTACATCCCTATCCTTCTTTTTACCTATGTCATTGGTACCTACATGGACCATGACTTGGGGCTGGTCACCCTCTCCCTTCAGGACCCCAAAGACACAATCCGAGACATCACAGACCCTGTCACTTTGGAGGCAACACACAACCCCGAGTCTCGTTCGTTCCCTACAAATCTTTATCTGACCCTCTAACTATTGAGTCTCCAATGGCTAACACACTCCTCCTATCGCTCCTTCCCTTCTGTGCAACAGGGACAGACTCTGTGCCAGACACCTGTACCCCACTGCAAACCCTTGGTAAGCCTGCACCACACCACCCCTCCCAACAGTGCAGAAAACAGTCTACTGGTTTTTCAGAGGAATAACCACGGATGATCCCTCCACTGACTTTTTCCCCTTTGAACAATTCACAAAATTTTTTTTGCCTCGGAGTTACTACTTCCCTGTAACTCTAATCTATCACAGCCTCTGCCTCCAGAATGATCGGAAGTTCATCCAGCTCTCGCTCCAGTTCCCTCATGTGGTCTTGGAGGAGCGAGAGTTGAGTCCACTTCCTCAGATATACGTGGATGGGAAGCTTATGTAATGATGAGACGAGATGGTTCAGATGAGGTGATGGAGAGTTACAGATTAGCTCAGAAGGATTTAAAGAGAGAGTTAAGAAGAACAAGGAGAGGATATGAGCAGTCTTTAGCAAATAGAATAAAGGAGAACCCTATAACTTTCTATAGGTACGTGATGAATAAAAGGATCACTAGAGTAGGTATAGGGCCAGTCAAAGACAGAAGTAGAAAGTTATGTATGGACCCTATGGAGATCGGAGAGTTGATAAACGAATATTTCTCAATGGTTTTCTCTCAGGATAAAGATAATATTGTAGAGGAGAAGAATGAGATACGAGGTACAAGACTAGAAATGATCGAGGTTAGTTACAAAGAGGTGTTATCAATTCTAGAAGGAATGAAAGTAGACAAGACCCCTGGGCTGGACGGGATTTATCCAAGGATTCTCTGGGAAGCTAGGAAGGTGATAGCAGAGCCTTTGGCTTTGATCTTTGAGTCATCATTGTCTACAGGTTTAGTACCAGAGGACAGGAGGATTGCAAGTGTTGTGCCCTTGTTCAAGAAGGGGAGTAGAGATGACCCAGCTAATTGTAGACCTGTGAGCCTTAGGTTTGTTGTGTAAAGGCTTTGGAAAGGATTATAAGAAATAAGCTTTATAATCATCCAACAAGCAACAATTTGATTTCAGAGAGTCATCATGGTTGTGTCAAGGGCAGGTCATGTCTCACAAACCTCATTGAGATTTTTGAGAAGGTGATCAAACATGTGGATGAGGGTAGGCCTGTTGATGTGGTGTACATGGACTTCAATAAAGTCTTTTACAAGTTCCCTAATGTGGTCTTGGAGGAGCGAGAGTTGAGTCCACTTCCTCAGACATACGTGGATGGGAAGCTTATGTAATGATGAGACGAGATGATTCAGATGAGGTGATGGAGAGTTACAGATTAGCTCAGAAGGATTTAGGCTATTGGAAAAAATGCAGAAGCATGGGATTGAGGGTGACTGAGCAGTTTGGATTAGAAACTGGCTTTCTGAATGAAGGCAGTGAGTGGTGGTTGATGGAAAATATTCAGCCTGGAATCCAGTTACTAGTGGTGTGCCACAATAATCTGTTTTGGATTACTGCTGTTTGTAATTTTTATAAATGACTTAGACGCAGGCATAGGTGGATAGTAAGTTTTCAGATAACACTAAAGTCGGTGGAGTAGTGGACAGTGTGGAAAAATGTTGCAGGTTGTAGGGGAACTTGTATAAACTGCAGAATTGTATTGAGAGACGGCAAATGGAGTTCAATGCATTTAAATGTGAGGTAATTTACTTTGTGAAGAATAACAGGAAAACAGAATGCTGGGTCAATGGAAGGATTCTTGGTAGTGTCGATGTACAAAGGGATCTTGGAGTCCATGTGCATCGATTTCTGAAAGTTACCATCCAGGTTGATAGTGCTGTTAGGTTTTATTGGTCGAGGGGTTGTG
Organism: Hemiscyllium ocellatum; assembly: GCF_020745735.1. Lineage (NCBI taxonomy): Eukaryota > Metazoa > Chordata > Chondrichthyes > Orectolobiformes > Hemiscylliidae > Hemiscyllium > Hemiscyllium ocellatum. Next base: position 30,766,599 of record NC_083433.1, read on the forward strand.
TTCCGGAGCCGTAATGTAATGCTGCAACTGTACAAAACACAAGTGTGGCCGCATTGGGAATATTGTGTACAGTTCTGGTCCCCACATTTCAGGAAGGATGTGGAAGCATTGGAAAAGGTGCAGAGGAGATTTGCCAGGATGTTGCCTGCTCTGGAGGGAAGGTCTTATGACGAAAGGCTGATAGGCTTGGGTCTGTTCTCATTGGAAAGAAGAAGGCTAAAAGAGAATTTGATAGAGACATACAAGATGATCAGAGGATTAGATTGGGTAGGCAGTGAATGTATTTTTCCTAGGATGATGACGTCAGCTTGTACAAAGGGGCATAACTACAAATTGAGGGGTAATAGATTTAAGACAGATGTCAGAGGCAGATTCTGTATTCAGAGAGTGTTAAGGGCATGGAATGTCCTACCTGCCAATGTGGTTAACTCAGCCACATTAGGGAGATTTAAACAATTCTTGGATAATCACATGGATGATGAAGGGATAGTGTAGGGGGCTGAACTTAGATGAGCTCACAGGTCGACACAACATCGAGGGCCAAAGAGCTTGTTCTGCACTGTGTTGTTCTATGTTATATGTTCTATGTTTAATGCACTCAGGCATCATCACTCACCTGGATCGCTTCTCTTGTGGCCAACTCAATCGAGGTAGCAATTTCAAAAGCTGCCTCCGGGCCTCTTCTTGATTATAACTTCCTTTGGAATGCTTCTTGTCTGAGGACATAAAGTGAACAATGTCACAAAGCATCTTAGTGGAACCCTCCAAATTCGCAATTGTTCATCTAGCCTCTTTAAAACAGTCACAAATTGGCGATGGACTCTCTTTTCTTCTGTATCAATTTATAAAAATGTAAATGTTCCACGCTCACCAAAGCAAATTAACTTCCAAACACTTGTCTTCTCCAGTTTTCTCTGTTTGCATCAGATCCTTAGAATCATGAAGTACTTACATCCCATGAGTTTCAAGAAAACTGGTATCATTAAGTTTTCAGACTTTGTTCTCCATTACGAAACCACGAAAAATTCAGGGTATACCATCCAAATTTCAGTCTTTTCATCAAATGGTTCCATCGCTACAAATTGACACATCTCTTTGTTTTCCCATCATTGGGAATTTTCCATGACACTCGAGTAAAGTATCCATTCGCTGCCTGAATCACCTCACTGAATGCTCCTGTGTCTGCCACTCCCTCACTGACTCGGCTGGCATATTGTTCTTCCCTGATATCGACTGCAGACTGAGTCCCCTTGCAGTCGTACTCTGTTATGACTTTGGTGAGTTGTTGTGTTATCATTCCCCTCTTCAGCCGTTGGCTATGACCCGAGTCTCCTCAGAACAGTCACTGTCGGACCGCTCTGTGTGCATACCATTCTTCCTTGGCGTCAGCCACAGCTCAAGTCCCCTTACAATCACTTCCCTTGAAATCTTTACAATCTTACAATTCTAATATCATGTTACAATCCTGTGTTATTATCAAAGTCCCAGACAACATTTGTGGTCCTGACAAACAATTCATTCAGTCAGATGCTGTCGCCATATTGCATTCTTGTCTCCAGTTATTATATTTGTGCATCACATAGAACCATAAATGGAACACAAAGTAGGCGGAAGATAAACTTGAACAGGGATTATTTTGTTGTAGGTCTCTCATGCCCACAATTAGTTTTAGACTTCACCTAGCTCCCATGTCCAGGTCACCTGATTCACTCTCTTAAAAGGCCAACACACATCCAGCTCCATATGTAACAATGTCTTGTCTGTAATGACAAAAGCAGGACAAATCCAATCCAGACGGTTTGCATTCAATCAGTTTACTCCTGATCATGAATTACTATCGATTATGATCTGTGTTACGAACAGTGCTATCTTGCAGTACCTGCTCATCAATAACCTGCTCAGTGACGCCCAATTTGGATTCCACCAGGGTCACCCAGCTCCTGACCTCACTACAGCCTTGGTTCACACAGGGACATAACAGCTGAAAAGTAGAAGTGAGGCTTCAGGGGAGGTGATGGCCTAGTTGCATGATTGTTGCACTGTTTAATGCAGCGACCCAGGAAATATTCTGGAGACCTGAATTTGAACCCTGCACAGCAGATAGTAAAACTTTAATTCAGTAAAACAATCTGGAATTTGGAGTCTAATGAAGATAAAAAAAACACTGTCGACTGTTGGAAGGAAATGCTTCTGATTCACAAATGCACTTTAGGGAAGGAACTGCCATTCTTACCTCATCTGGCTCCAGACGTGACTCCAGACTAACAGCGATATAGTTCACTTGGAACTGAACTCTGTGTCTAACCAGTCATCACTGATCTCAAGAATGAATTTTAAAAAATGAGGTGAATGGCGGCACGGTGGCACAGTGGTTAGCACTGCTGCCTCACAGCGCCAGAGACCCGCCAGCGACAGCATCAATTCCCACCTCAGGCGACTGATTGGGTGGAGTTTGCACATTCTCTCCGTGTCTGCTTGGGTTTCGTCTGGGTACTCAGGTTTCCTCCCACAGTCCAAAAAAAAATGCAGGTTAGGTGAATTGGCCATGCTAAATTGCCCGTAGTGTTAGGTGCAGGGGTAAATATAGGGGTCTGCGTACGTGCGTTTCGGTGGGTCAGTATGGACTTGTTGGGCAGAAGGGCCTGTTTCCACACTGTAAGTAATCTAAACAAATCTAAGGCCACATTCCACTGAGTGTGGCATCACAAAACCTGAGCAAAATGACAATCAATTAGTATAGGGAACAAACTCTGCACATAGCTGTCACACCTGACACGTAGGAAGATAGTCATGATTGTTGGAGATCAGGAAGCTTAGCTCCAGGACATCACTACAGGAGTTCCTCAGAATAGCCTCCTAAGCCCAACCATCTTCAGCTGCTTCATCAAATTCCATCCCCTCATAATAAAGTCAGAATTGGAGATGTTCGTTGATAATTGCATGATGTTCAGTACAATTCGCCACACCTCAGATACTGAAGCCGTCCATGACCAAATGTAAAAGTCTGCAGGCTTGGGCTGACAAGTAGCATTCGTACCACACAAAGGTCAGGCAATGCCTATCAATAATAACAGACAACCTAACCCCCGCCCCTTGGCATTCAGTGATATCACCATCACTGGATCCCCCAGCATCAATGTCCTGAGTGTTATCATTGACCAAAAACACAGCTGGGCTCACCATATAAATGCTCCTAGAGCAGGTTAGAAGCTAAAAATACAATGTCAAATAACTCAGGTCCTCACTCTAACAGCATTTCCACCATCTTCATGGAATATTCCCCACTTTCCTGGCAACACCGGTAACACTCAAGTAGCTTGAGTACTGTTTCGGACAAAGCACCCACTTGATTGATTGCTCTGACATCCGCAAGCATCCATTCTCTCCACCACTGATACCTCATTCCAGCAGTGTGTGCTATCTGCAAGACGCACAGTAAAAATTCACCGAAGATCCTTAGACAGCACCTTCGAAGCCCTTTCATCCAGAATAACAGGGGCAGCAGATACATGGGAATACCGCCACTTGCAAATTAACTGGCAATCCACACACCATTCTGACCGAAATAATATCACAGTTCCGTCACTGCCCCAGTTTTGACATCCTGAAATTCTTTCCATGAGGACATTATGGGTTAACCTACAAGATGTGGACTGCACATGTTTAAGAAGGAAGCCCTTTTCAACGGCAGCCAGGTACAGGCAATAAATGCTGGGCAGCCGGCCAGTGCTGTCCACATTCTACGTGTGAATAAAGAAGATAAAAATATGTATCTTTTATATGTTGGCTAAAAAGCCAGTTGCCACCATAATATCAGAGATCTTTCTAGTTATTTTTTAATCCTCACAGGTTACTTTCTAAGTCTCTGCTTGGATGAACATTTGCCCAGAATGTACATACTCACATTGTGACATTGTGACAGAGCACAATACAAATTAGACAACCTCTTGGTACTGGGCACTACCAAGTTCCCTGCTACAGTCTGACCAACAGAGAATCACAGCATCAGCTCCTGTCCAGTTTTAGAAATCAGCTGAGCCTGGCACTAAATGACCTGCTGCTCTGCATTTCTATGATTCATATCCCAAAATAAAACATCTTAGTTGACCTCATTGATGTCATAACACAACATGATATAACCTTCCCATTTCATCATCAAATGAGGTCATTGATCAACCTCAAGTGTTCCTTACTTTGACCCACAAAAAAGACAGAATACACAAAGCACTTCTCATCCACAGCTTTGTACCCTACATTCAATCATCAGGCACATGATGGATTTTATCATTCCAAGTATAATTGAACCACATTCAGAAAACAATTGTGATGAAGCTGCTTCGTTAAACAAGGTTATGTTTTCCTGGGATATTAAGACATTGAATATGACAAGTCTAATTGAAGTGGTTTCATGCCAGTGTGTTCATCGGTAACAAATACCGCCTCAGTCAGAAGGCATTCAAGCTTTAAAAAAGCAATGGTACAATGACAGGGGAGTGGCCAGTTCTCCCAGCTCAGTTCTACTCTGGTTTAGTTTGGGTTTTAACAACAGTGTTGAAAAGCTGCTGGACCCAAAGAAGCAAGTCCAGGCTGACCCTCTTCTTTCTGAGATCTCTTCGCTAAGACCCTGTGTTTGATTTTGCTTTTTGTGCCAAGCAGTGATTGGAACAGCATCATTACGTTGGTATTATCTGCTAGGTTAAGTTATTATCTATTCTGTTCTCTTTTGTTTGTGTTTCATTTGATAATCTTGTGAATATGTTCTGTTCTGTTTGAAACTGAGTGGTTTGACCAGGTACACCACTCCTGGAATATCCATGTTACATAAATTGCATACAAACGTAATGGGACTTGAAGCAATCGACCTTTTAGCTGTATGCATAGCTTTTGCCATGTGACACAAGAGCCCTCCAGCATTGCAGCGATTTGAATAGTTCTTTAATGAGTAATAATTCATGATCTAAAACTGAAGTCAAACAGGGTCAGAGTTAAAAACCATGACTGCAGATGCTGGACACCAGATTCTGGATCAGTGGTGCTGGAAGAGCACAGCAGTTCAGGAAGCATCCAAAGTGCAGTGAAATCAACATTTCGGGCAAAAGCCCTTCATCAGGAATAAAGGCAGTGAGCATGAAGTGTGGAGAGATAAGCTAGAGGAGGGTAGGGGTGGGGAGAAAGCAGCATAGAGTACAATGGGTGAGTGGGGGAGGGGGTGAAGGTGATTGGTCCGGGAGGAGAGGGTGGAATGGATAGGTGGAAAAGGAGCTAGGCAGGTTGGACAAGTCCGGACTAGTCATGGAGATAGTGCTGAGCTGGAAGTTTAGAACTAGGGTGAGGTGTGGGAAGGGGAAATGAGGATACTGTTGAAGTCCACGTTGATGCCCTGGGGTTGAAGTGTTCCAAGGCAGAAGATGAGGCGTTCTTCCTCAGGCGTCTGTTGGTGAGGGAGCAACGGTGAAGGAGGCCCAGGATGTCCATGTCCTCCGCAGGTCCACGCCCCCCTACAACCCACCCTCCCGTCCTGGTACTTTCCCCTGCCACCGCAGGAACTGTGATACCTGTGCCCACACCTACTCCCTCACCTCTATCCAAAGACCTAAAGGAGTCTTCCACATCCATCAAAGTTTTACCTCCACATCCACTAATATCATTTATTTTATCCGTTGCTCCCGATGCAGTCTCCTCTATATTGGGGAGACTGGGCGCCTCCTAGCAGAGCGCTTTAGGGAACATCTCCGGGACACCCGCATCAATCAACCACACGGCCCCGTGGCCCAACATTTCAACTCCCCCTCGCTCTTTGCCAAGGACATGGAGGTCCTGGGCCTCCAGGAAAAACCGTGAAATTGGTGACCAGCATTCTGAAGCATAGAAATTTTAAACTGAAAGAGACGGTGACCCTTTGATTATTTTCTGCCATTCAAAATATCAGAGCTGATCCTCAATTGCATTCTACATTCTCGCTTTCTCCCCATGAAGCTTGATGCCTTTAAAATTCAAGCATGTATCTTCCTGGTGCTGAGAATATAGTCAGTAACTTGATCTCCACTGAGGGTATGTCTGGCCAAGGACAGTAGTGGGAGATTGTGTATCGAGTCGGAAGAGATAGGAGAGGTCTTGAACGAGTACTTTTCTTCAGTATTTACGAACGAGAGGGACCGTATTGTTGAAGAGGAGAGTGTGAAACGGACTGGTAAGCTAGAACAGATACTTGTTAGGAAGGAAGATGTGTTGGACATTTTGAACAACTTGAGGATAGACAAGTCCCCCGGCCCTGATGGGATATATCCTAGGATTATGTGGGAAGCAAGAGAGGAAATTGCAGTACCGTTGGCAATGATCTTTTCGTCTTCACTGTCAACGGGGATGGTACCAGGGGACTGGAGAGTAGCGAATGTTGTGCCCCTGTTCAAAAAAGGGAATAGGGATAACCCCAGGAATTACAGGCCAGTTAGTCTTACTTCTGTGGTAGGCAAAGTAATGGAAAGGGTACTGAGGGATAGGATTTATGAGTATCTGGAAAGACACTGCTTGATTAGGGACAGCCAGCATGGATTTGTGAAGGGTAGGTCTTGCCTTACAAGTCTTATTGAATTCTTTGAGGAGGTGACCAAGCATGTGGATGAGGGTAGAGCAGTGGATGTAGTGTACATGGATTTTAGTAAGGCATTTGATAAGGTTCCCCATGGTAGGCTTATGCGGAAAGTCAGGAGGCATGGGATAGAGAGAAACTTGGCCAATTCGATTGAAAACTGGCTAACCGGTCGAAGTCAGAGAGTGGTGGTAGATGGTAATTATTCAGCCTGGAGCCCAGTTACAAGTGGAGTTCCGCAGGGATCAGTTCTGGGTCCTCTGCTGTTTGTAATTTTTATTAATGACTTGGAGGAGGGAGTCGAAGGGTGGGTCAGTAAATTTGCAGATGATACGAAGATTGGTGGAGTTGTGGACAGTGAGGAGGGCTGTTGTCGTTTGTAAAGGGACTTAGATATGATGCAGAGCTGGGCTGAGGAGTGGCAGATGGAGTTCAACCCTGCCAAGTGTGACGTTGTCCATTTTGGAAGAACTAATAAGAATGCGGAATAGAGGGTTAATGGTAGAGTTCTTAGTCAGATGGAGGAACAGAGGGATCTTGGGGTCTATGTACATAGATCTTTGAAAGTTGCCACTCAGGTGGATAGAGCTTGTACGAAGGCCTATGGTGTTCATTAGCAGAGGGATTGAATTCAAGAGTCGTGAAGTGATGTTGCAGCTGTACAGGACTTTGGTTAGGCCACATTTGGAGTACTGTGTGCAGTTCTGGTCGTCTCACTTCAGGAAAGATGTGGAAGCTTTGGAGAGGGTGCAGAGAAGATTTACCAGGATGTTGCCTGGAATGGAGAATAGGTCGTACGAGGATAGGTTGAGAGTTCTCGGCCTTTTCTCGTTGGAACGGTGAAGGATGAGGGGTGACTTGATAGAGGTTTATAAGATGACCAGAGAAATAGATAGAGTATACAGTCAGAAACTTTTTCCCAGGGTACAACAGAGTATTACAAGGAGACATAAATTTAAGGTGAAGGGTGGAAGGTATAGGGGAGATGTTAGAGGTGGGTTCTTTACCCAGAGAGTGGTGGGGGCATGGAATGCGCTGCCCATGGGAGTGGTAGAGTCAGAATCATTGGCAACTTTTAAGCAGCAATTGGATAGGTACATGGATGGGTGCTTAATCTAAGATAGATGTTCGGCACAACATCGTGGGCCGAAGGGCCTGTTCTGTGCTGTATTGTTCTATGTTCTATGTTCTATGTAGGGACATACACAGGTTCAGTTCCTTTTTAGTGAATAATGTTTCCTCATCTTAGTGATTTAGTTAAAATCCACACAAAACCAGGTCATAGTCCAACAGGTTTATTGAGAAGTACCAGCTTTCTGAACACTGTTCCTTCCTCAGGTTGCTAGCTGTCGAAGGCACAGTGCTCTAAAAGCTTGTGCTTCCAAACAAACCTATTAGACTGTGACCTAGAGATATGTGACTTTGCACTCTTGCAATGAAGACCGATCTACCATTGCCTTCCTCTTGCTCACTGCGCATGTCTACCTGATTTCAGTGACTGGTACAAAGACACTGGAGCGCTTAGTATATCGATACTTCCAAATGTTGACCAACATTTAAATATCTCTCTTGCTTTCTGTTTTTGTATACAAGCCAAAGTTTATAACTTCACATTTGCAATGTTGTACCACGTCTATCACACATTCTTTGGCCACTCACCCGACGTGTCTGAATCACCTGTTACCTATTTACCTCCCTACAACTCACAGCCACACTGGTTTGTGTTGTCAGTGAAGTCGGGAATGTGGCATTTGTTTCCCTCAATCTGATCATTGATATATATCGGGAATAATTTTGATCAATATACTGATCCTTCAGGTACCCTGCCAGTCACTACCTGGCACTGTGGCAGGTGTGGAATGTTGGCAGAGTGGTTGGCACTGCTACCTCACAGAATCAGCGACTGGGTTTCAATTCCAGTTCTGTGTGGAGTTTGCACATACTCTGTGTGGGCTTTCTTTGGGTGCTCTGATTTCCTCCCCCAACGATGTGGAAGTTAAAATCATGCTAAATTCCCACGTAGAATGCAGCGATGTGCAGGCTAGGTAGTTTTACTGCACTAAATGTGGGGTTATGGGGCAAGTATGGGATGCTCTTCACAAGTGTCAGTGCAGACTCAAATGGCCTCTCTCTTCACTGTAGTAATTCAATAAGTTTTGATAAACAGGCTACATTATCCCCATTCTCTATCTCCTGAAACATCGATTATCCTGCTCCTTGGATACTGCCTGACCTGCTCTGCTTTTCCAGCACCACACTTTTCAACTCCACAGCCCTCTTTTCATCCAGTGACAGAGACCAGGTTCTGGCCCTGGAGAATCAGCAGGCCTCACTCCAGCCACCACTGCTTCTACTGACCACTCCTCAACAGTGCTGCAGTATTCCAAAGTTGTCAAAAATTGAAGAAAAGAAATGAGAAAGAGAAAGATGACAAAGACAGATTGAGAGAGAGAGAAAGAGAGAGAGAGTGAAAGATATGGCCGGCTTGGAGATTATGGTCTCAGAAGCCCTGCCACAGCCAACGATGCTGTCAGTGCCATCTTGCATTCTGAGCAGTTTATCTTGTCAATGTTTCCTATGTTGAATATTATGCACCATTATTGAAGGGACTTGATGTTTGGAGTTGACCGGGTTCCATACAACTGCACTGAATTTTCCACGATCATGTCCAACATTCTCAATGCTGTTGGGTCTGGAGTCATCTGCACCAAGGGAAACATGTGTTCACATTCCTCAGATCTGTTTTTAATGGGAGTCCAGCAGAAAGTCATTTGTGAAAACATACTCAACATTGCATTTCTGCACTCTTGCAATGAATTGGCTGTTAATTTTGGACATCACAATATTAATGACTGGAGATGATTATCGTTAGACATGATATAATATTCGATCCCTTTGGCGGCTAAAAATAGGATCATTGAATCATACAGTTCATTCAGAAGAGTGTGACGATGCTGGCCCTTTAAAAAGGTTAGTTTGTCCTTGGTTTATTTGAAGAGAGATTGTAAAGGCAGAAGTACCAAAGAGGCTAGTTTAGTAATGGAAGGGGAGTGACCAGTTCTCCCAGTTCAAGATTATCCAATTTGTTTTTAACTGTAGCAGTCACAAGATGTGTCAATACAGCAATTCAGTAAGGAATTGCTCTGACTTTTTTTTGAGATCTCTCTCTTGACTGTGTGGAGTTTGCACATTCTCTCCGAGTCTGCGTGGGTTTCCTCCCGGTGCTCCGGTTTCCTCCCACAATCTAAAAATGTGCAAGTCAGGTGAATTGGCCATGCTAAATTTCCCATAGCGTTTGGTGCATTAGTCAGTAGTAAATATCGTGGGGGGGATTGGGTCTTGGTGGGTTGCTCTTTGGAGGGTCGGTGTGGACTTGTTGGGCTGAAGGGCGTGTTTCCACACTATAGGAAATCTACTCTAGTCTAATCTTGATGCTGCTCCCGGCTGCCTGTATGACTCTTTGTTTGACATTATCTTTTTTTCCATGGTTATGGGATATTATTGTATTGGAGCAGTTAATTAGTGATACTAACTGTGTCGCGTCAGTTAAGCTTTCCAACAGTTAAGCTATTCTAAATTCCATTTTCTTTTGTTTGTATTTCAACTGTAGTGTTTAAATAACTTCTGTTTTGCTTAAAGATGAGTGGTTTGACCAGCTGTATCACACCTGGAACAGCCACTTCACATCTGCCTTTAAAATAACAAAACGTTTGGGTCTAGGTTAGTTTCTTAAAATATTTCAAGGGGGTGTGACCTCGTCCATAGTGAGATGCTCTTCAACTCATTCTATGCATACCCGCAAAATATACCAGATCTGTATGTGTCCTACTTCCAACACTGATGTCAAAGCCTTGAAAGACATGAGGTGTGTTAAATGAAGTATGTTTTAAACGCTGTGAGGTTTCCACCTCAGCTATCTTCCTCAGCAGTATGTTCCAGACTACTCTTATGCTGTGGGGTGAAAAATCTTTCTCTATACATCCTCTCTAAAGCTATTGCCATTTCCTTCAAACTTCACTTAAATGTTGAACTTCGATTAAGACTCACAGCTACATTCTACTTAAGCTGTCCATGTTACTTTTAAGTTTTTATCAGGTTCATAGTATAATTCCAGACAGAAAAAGTATTTTAACCCTTGGAGACTGGACCACCACAAATGTATGATGTATCAGAGTGTTTGAAGGTGGATAAATCTCCTGGTCCTGACCAGATATATCCAAGAACACTGTAAGAGGCTAGAAAAGAAATTGCGGGGGCCCTGGCTGATATTTTTGCATCATCCTTAGCCATGGGTAAGGTCATGGAAGACTGGATCACAGCGAATGTTGTGCCCTTATTCAAGAAGAGCTGCAATAAAAAACCTGTGACCTATAGACCAGTAAGCATAACATCTGTGGTAGGTAAATTCCTTGAGAAGACCCTGAGATAAGATGTACATGCACTTGGAAAGAGGGGGTTTGGTTAGGAGAAGTCAACTTGGCTTTGTTCATGGGAAATCATGCCTCACAAATTTGCTAGAGTTCTTTGATGAAGTGACCAGGAAATTTGATGAGGGCAGGACGGTAGACATAGTATATATGAATTACAATAAGGCCTTTGATGAGGTTCCACATGGTAAGCTGCTCTGGAAGAGATGGAATCCAGGAAGAGCTGGTAAATTGGATACACAATTGGCTTGATGGTAGGAAGTAGAGGGCAATACTGGAGGGATGCTTGTTGGACTGGAGGCCTGTGACTCATGGTGTGCGTCAGAGGTCATTGCTCGGTGCAGTGCTTTTTGCTATCTATGTCAATGATTTGGATGAAAATGTACAAGGCATGATTAGTAAGTTCGCAGATGACACTAAAATAGGTGGTATCCTGGACAGTGAGGAAGGTTATCAGATTTTGCAGAAGGACCTTGATCATGTGGGGAAGTGGGCCGAGAAATGGCAAATGGAATTTAACATAAATTAGTGTGAGCTCTTGCATTTTGGAAGTCAAGTCAAGGTAGGAGTTTCATGGTGAATGGTTGGGCCTTAAGGGGTGTAATGGAATTTAGAATTTGGGAGGTCAGATGCACAGTGCTCGACATGGACCATGCCGAAGGGCCTGTCCCTTTGCTGTAAGAATGTATGACTCTGCAACAACACACAGTAGGACGATTCTGACACATTAGATTTGAAGCCTCCAAGTATTCAGTCCATTACTCTTTCAGGTTCTCCCTCAAAATTTTCTGCTGCAAAGTAAACAACACATGGTTTTCCAGCGTCTTTTCACTGTTGAAATAATCCATCAGAGGCCAAGTCCTTCTGAATCTCCTTTGCACACTTCTGCACCAACCCCTCCCCCCTACCCCGCCCCAACCCCAAGTGTAACAAATCCTTACTACAATGTGGTAATATGTTGCACACAGCAAGAGGGACACTCTATTGATGGCACAGCATGGACCAGGAAGTCTGGAACAGGATACTCTTGTTGGCATGGTATGGCACGGGCCAGGAAGCCCGGAGCAGGATACTCTTGGTGGTATGGTATGAAAGCCTGGAGCAGGATATACGGCACAGCCTGGCATGGGCATGGGAGCTTGGAACTGGCCGTTATTCACAGCATGGTGAAGGAGCAAAGTCACTGGCAGCAATATGCTGTAGCATTGGAGAAGGAAGGGTTGGACTCTCTTTAAATTATCGTTTGCATTTTATTCTGTGTCTGGCGCTTATGTACGAGCGAATATTATATATTGGAAGCATGTGACAATAAACGATATTCAAAACTAAAATCTGCCACAACCAAAGTTATGTACTGTTATCCATTACCTCGAAATGTTTACAAACTGCTGACCACCGACAAAGGTAAGTATCTTATATAAAATCTTAACTCTCCTTTTAAAGTGCCCTTCCATGATCTGGAAACAATGGACAAGAAACCAAAGATTGTTTTTTTTGACCTCTGAGCTTCCCAAGTTGCTCCCATTTATTGTGTACTCCCTTGTCTTGTTGCTGCTTCCAAAGTGCACAGAAAATATACAGCACTGAACTGGAACTCTGCACATTAAAGGCTATTGACAGTAAGTATATTGGACAATTTGTAATTATATTGCTTTTAGATGAACACGTGTAGTACAGGCAATCAGAAATGAGAACATGGTCTCGTTTCATTCTTAAAAATTTCATTCATCATGCTTGGTCATGAATACACGCTCCTACAACTTACTAAGTGGTATTATGCAGGCTGATGTTATTTCTTATACATAATGTTGTCAGGATAACTCTGTGATACACATTTGTTGACCTCTGGAACAGTTACAGCACATGAGAAAATGCCGTTTCCTCAAAAGATCAACAACAGGTGAGCATTAGCTCACAGCTTTGTTTCTGAGAATAACCTCAACGCCCGTAAAGATGAAACCTCCCTAATTATCTACCAAGAGACTGACGTCAGGTATAAATGTGAGCACTTTCCCGGGAAGTGCAGTAAACACGCAAATCTTGTGATAGAAATGCATGAGAAACCAGTAGGTCCAGTGTTTGCCATTTATTATCCCATTCTTGCTGCTATCGGAGTTCCAGGTGAATTATCTTGTTAATTTCTGTCTATGATAATCATTTAGTGTCTGAATTTGAGGGCTACACTCACAGAGTTATTGCAACTGTGTTTGCGTTATTGATAAAGTTGGTTTCAGTGAAGTACCAGGCATTTAATTTTTTTTTTAGATTAGACTTACAGTGTGGAAACAGGCCCTTCGGCCCAACAAGTCCACACCGACCCGCCGAAGCGCAACCCACCCATACCCCTGCATTTACCCCTTACCTAACACTATGGGCAATTTAGCTTGGCCAATTCACCTGACCCGCACATCTTTGTGACTGTGGGAGGAAACCGGAGCACCCGGAGGAAACCCACGCAGACACGGGGAGAACGTGCAAACTCCACACAGTCAGTCGCCTGAGTTGGGAATTGAACCCGGGTCTACAGGCGCTGTGAGGCAGCAGTGCTAACCACTGTGCCACCATGCCGCCCACGAATTTGTTGCAGTTGTTGTTGAATTGTAGACAGATACTGTTCTTGCTGAATTATCACCGTGTGGATGAAATTTCATGATGTAATTTTCACTGTGGCTGAAATGTGATTTTGCATTTAGATTGTACATGTAAATTTATTTTGCTGTTGATTTTAATAGTCAACTCATTCTCTTAAATCATTCATTAAATATACAAGACAATATCCTTGAATACCTTTGGGAATGAATTTTGTGAAATAAATTGTTTGAAGGACAATGTTAAGTATTCAAAACATGACCGAATCTTGACAGCACAGAATTGTTATGATGTGGAAAGGAACCATTTGGCCTGTCGAGCCCCGACTGGTTATTCAAACCAGCATCATTGCTGAGCGTCAATCTCCGTCTTTTCATCCATACCCTTGCATATCACTTCTGTCCGCATATTCATTCAGTGCTGTCTTGAATGGAAAAAAAATCATCTGCTTTTTTCATATTTCATGAAAATTCAATTCCATGTCCTGAGATTTCAACTCATCCCTGTTTTTTTTTTCGCAAATCACTTTAAATCTTTGGTCTCTGGCTCCTTTTACATTATGAGCAGGAACAGCTTCTCCCTCTAAATTCTATTCAATCCTAACATGATTTTGAAAACCTCAACCAAATCTCCTCTTGACATTCTTCTGTCCAAGCAAAATAATCCCAAATTATTTCAATGTATTCTCATCACCTAACGCAAATCAATGGCTCCCAGCATGGCCGAAGGTATGTCATGGTTAAGTCTGTAGTTGAAGCTGTCAAGTCAGAAATAATGAAGCGAGCAAACGTTTCATTGTATCCTGTGCAAAAGTCCTCCACAAAATCGGAAGAATACTAATTCACTTTTATTTGTTTTGAGATATTTATGAGCAAGTAAATGGAAACGTTTTCAGGACAGAATATGTATTTGAAAGGACACACTTATACAGTCTGTGAAGTGTAATCTGATACTGCTTCATTCCAAACCTGTGTTGCCTTACTTCCTGTTACCTTGTTCCAGTATTTTCTAGATTTCTTGTTAATGTAATGACTTAACAAGATGTTAGTTTCTGTGTTTCTCTTTTCTATAAAGTTTCTTCACAATGCTTCACTTTTTAAATTCTATCGAAATGTAATATAAATCTTGTCAGCTGTATAAGGCTACATTAAAATTGTTTGCAATGTAAAGGATCTTTACCAACTTAGATTACAGTTAAACGTTTTTAATTTTTTTGTAAAATTCCAGAAACAGTTGATTGCTTTTCAAAGTCAAAGTCGCAACCCATTTACATTCTCTCCATCTGTTTCTATTGTAGCTAACCTGGTGGTGATTGTGATCTTATCTCGAAGAAGGTGCGGTCTCTCGACAAATATCATATATTATCTTGTCTCTATGGCAGCAACAGATCTTCTGGTCGTGGTCCCGTTTGTAATATTAAACCGTATTGCTGTGATTTATTTCCAGTTCAGTTTCCTGTCTATCACACCAGTATGCAGTGTTCGCAATGCATTAAGTTTTGCAGCCATTGACAGTTCTGTCTGGTTAACGGTCACTTTCACCTTTGATCGATTTGTGGCCATATGTTGTCAAAAGCTGAAATTAAAATATTGCACGAAGAAGGTGGCATCATGGGTCATAGGATCGGTGTGTGCACTGTCCTTCATGAAAAATATATTTGCATATTTCCATTTTACACCAATATACATAATTGATAAAATACCATGGTTCTGTGGCCTAAAACCAGAATATTATACTGCACTGGAGTGGGCTGTATATGACTGGATTCGTTCCATTTTGACTCCGTGTCTTCCTTTCATTCTCATATTACTGCTCAATGTTTTGACTGTCAGGCATATTTTTGCTGCCAATCGAGCCCGGAGGAGACTCCGGACTCAGGGCAATGGAGAGACTCAGAGTGACCCAGAGATGGAGAAGCGAAGAAAGTCCATTGCTTTACTCTTTGGCATCTCAGGAACATTCATCCTATTATATTTGCTATATTTTGTTACAATCTTTTACGTCCGAATTGCGAATATTCCTTATTCCTCTGGATCTGATGTCGGCAAAACTATATTCATTGTCCAACAAAGTGGGTACATGCTTCAGTTATTGAACTCCTGCGTCAATCCATTTATTTATGCAGGGACCCAAAATAAAATCAGAGAGGAGATAAAAAAATTGTGAAATATCCATTCAGCCTGTTTACTAAAATATTTAAAAATTCAAAATGAAAGACTTTAACATGGTTCATATCGCAGCATACTTTCACATTGTCCTCTTTTATTGCAAACAGTTCTTCCATACAGAGTACCTTTGAAACCTTGAGGTAATGCTCATAGAATGTGTAGTGAGTGAGGACGATTTTAACATGTGCATTTATCATGCAAAGCATTCTGTAAATTCCCGGCTATATTACATGTTGCTTGCTGTAATCCATTTACACTTGGCTGGAGGACAGTAAATTATGCGGATTTGGCGTGTGATGATTTCGTGTTCGTGTCCTGTGTACATTTGGATCTCAAAGCTTAAAAATGTCTGCAATTGACTTTCGGTTGGAGCATCCAAAATTAGTAAAATGACTACAGGTGATCAAGCATGCAATGACGCGATGCTTTCTTTTACACTCAATAGTACCAGCCCCAAAAAACCTTTTCTTGGAGGATAAAAATCAACTCAGAAAGAGTGAGGACTGCAGACACTGGAGATCAGAATACAGAGTGTGGTGGGATGTTGCCTGACCTGCTGTGCTTTTCCAGCACTCTACACTCTGTACCCAAAAAATTATCTACCAAGTTACATCTTCATATCAATGACAATTGAAATAGCTATTTATCACCAGACATAGCATTTGATGTGCTGTGCCAAGTAGCTGAAAGATGTGATGAATTCAGTACTGCTGCATGTATCCAGCAGGTATTGACTTCTAATGACTCTTCTAAAGGGAGTACGACTGGCTGTGAGATCAAGATAAACTTCCATCCTGGGGACATCAAGAATGAATGGCAGCCAGCGACTCAGGATGGGAGCCGGTGACTAGTAGAGTTCCGCAAGGGTCAGTGTGGGGAGCACAGCATTTTGTTTCATGCATTAATGATCCCGATGAAGGAAGTAAGAGCATTATGGTTATATTTGGAGATGGTACAAAGGTAGGTGGAGGAGCAGGTAGCATTGAGGAGGCAGGGAGGCTGCAGGAGGATTAATACAGGTTACGAGAGTGAGCATGGAAGTGGTCAATGGAATAAAATGTGGTAAGGTGTGAGGTCATGCACCTTGTTGGGATGAATCTTGGCATGGGCTATTTTCTACGTTGAGTAAAACATTTTGCAATCTGAAGTGCAAAGCGACTTGGGACTCCTAGTTCAGGTTTCTCTTGAGAGAACCTGTGGGAGATTCAAGATGGCGGCAGTCTGAACAGCCTGCTGTGTTAGGCTCTGTGCCATACCCAGGGCAGGGTGGGCTCCTACCACTCCCCCCATCTCCACTCATCACCCCTGGGAAGGTTGATAGCTCAAAACTGGCACAATACCTGGAGCCCCTTTAAATTAGAATTTAGAAGGTCTGGAGCTGATATGAAGGTGTACAAGGTGAAAAGCAGATTGGGGATTGCAGCAGGCACGGCACTCCCTCACTATGTTGGGCATACCCACAGCCATTACCTTGACTCCTGTGGTAGTGCCCTTGAGTCCAATGGAGCAGAAGCATCTACTCATGGAGTTTACATAACTTCATGAAAAGCTTGAGGGAGAGCTGGAACCAATTACTGCCATGCTGGCAAAGCATGAGCAGGAGATCCGGACCTTGGATCAGTGCGTTGAAACTGTGGACCAAAGGACTGCGGCCTCAGAGGCTGCGACAGAGAGTTCCAAAAAATGGGTCCCAACCCTGCAAGGCCAGGTTCTGGCCCTGCAGGAACAGGTAGATGACCTTGAAAATTAAAGTTGGGGAAGAAAACCTGTGAATTCTGGGCTTACCTGAGTGGGAGGAAGGAGAAAACCTAGCTGAAGTCCTCGAGGGATGGCTTCTGGAGCTGCTGGGCCTGGAGACCGAATCAGGCTGGGTTGGTGTTGAGTGGGCCGACCGGATCACATTATGCAGGTCTGGGCCCCCTCAGTGCGCCTGCCCAGTCCTCGTGCCACCCCAGCAGTACAAGGTAAAGCATTTAATAATTGAAACAGCCAGAAGACTGGGGAAGGGCCCACTGGCGTTGGCTTACATAAGGCGAGAAAATTGTGTTTTTTCATGACTTCTTTGTGACTGTAATTAAGAAAAGGAAGGCCTTTGATAAGGTAAAGAAAACTCTAAGGGATTTAAGCATTCAATACTCCCTGAATGGGAGGGACGTTACCACTCCAACTCACACAACTGCCACACAGGAATCGATATGTTCTTTGTTCCATTGGCTTGCTTGAACTAGGTGTTAAATGCAGAATTGGGAGTATAATTATTTCGAACAATGTGGCAGTATATTTAACTGTTCAGACCAAAGGTAGCAGAGTAGATATGCAGCAGTGGTGCATGGATCCATTTCTGTTGAAGGATGACAACTTTGTTCAGTATATCACAACGGAGTTCAGGAGACCACCAAAGCATTCTTAAGGGGTATGATTATTTCATACTCGGCAAGTAGAAGGAGACAGAGGGGGAAGCAGCAGCGGATGCTTAAGGCCCGGTTGAAGGCAGCCGAATAGCCATATTACACCAGACCATCTGTAGTTAAATTGCAGCGGGTCATGGTTCTCTGGGCTGCTCTTGACTCAGTGTTCTCACAAGTGGCGAACAGAGGGGCTTCCTTTGTAAATCAAAGGCTGTTTGAATATGGGGATAAGCCAGGTGGATACCTGGCTTACCTAACTAGGACGAAAAGTGCCCCATAGTCCAATGGGTCCATCAGAGAGAGAGCTGGCAATATTACTCATGAACTGAGGAAGATCAATGCCAGATTTTTGGAGTTCCACGAAAAGTTATACCGGTTGGAGGGATGTGGGGATGGAAGTGCGGGAATGGAATCCTTTTTTGAATACTTGGACCTCCCCGGTATAAATGCAGATCAGGCCTCCCTTTAAAATGCACCTCTAGCAGTACAGAAGGTGCAGGAGGCGGTAAGGCAGCTCCAAAATGGTAAGGCACTTGGGCCAGACGGATTCCCAAGTGAATTTTACAAGGAGTTTGTACTCATGTTGTTTGAACCGCTGCTGGGGATCTATAATCATTCATATAGCCAGGACTGTCTTCCACTCTTTCTTAGGAAGGCTAATATCTCCCTCATTCTAAAAAAAGGGAAAGACCCTGAAGATTATGCATCTTATCAGCCCATCTTGTTTCTGAATGTGGATTTTAAAATTTTATCAAAAGTGTTAGCTTTGAGTCTGGAGACTGCCTGTTCTTATAAAAGAAGACCAGAAAGGTCTTATCAAGGGCTGCAGCCTCTCTAATAATATCAGGCGGGTATTGAATATGGTGCAAATATGTTAACAGAGGGAGATTCCGGGATTGGTGGTCTCCCTAGATGCAGAAAAGGCTTTTGAGCAATTGGAATGGTCGTATCTCTTTACTGTTCGAGATCGTTTTTGTCAAGGTGGGTTTCGCTAGGTGGGTGACAGTGTTATATTAAGACCCCAAGGAGGCAGTTATTACAAATGAGGTTAAGTCGAGTAATTTTGACTTGGAGAGGGATAGCCGACAGGTTGTCCCTTGTCGTCACTCCTGTTCACCTTGCTACTTGAATCACTGGTGGAGGCTATTTGGAATGAGCCTGAAATAAGGCCATTGAAGGTGGGATTTGGGGAACACAAAATCATTCTCTATGCAGATGATGTCCTTCTGTTTCTAGCTCACCTGGAAAAGTCTGTACCCCGGTTTATACAAAAAAAAACTTGGTAGCTTTTCGGAATATAGGGTAAATTTCAGAAAATCGGAAGTGTTGGGGTTTTGGTGGAGGTATTGAAGCTGGAGGACGAATGGAATTTCCCTTGAGGTGGTCACACCAAGGTTTTCTCTATCCACAAATTTTTATTCGATATAATTGTTAATTACTCCTCGTTCTGGCAGCTGTATGGAGCTAACTTTGTATAGCTGTTTGAGAGGATAAAGCCGGAGAGACTGCCCATATCATGGCTTGGCCAGGTAGCCTTGATTAAGGTGAATATTCTCCCTCGGTTGCTATATCCTATGAGGATGCTCCCGCTACCATTACCCAAACAGGTGCTGTGGAGCTTTGCAGGGTGGCTTGGATCATTTATTCTGCAGGATATGACGGGGGAGTGGATTTGCCAGATCTGAAGAAATATCAAATAGGAGCTCTGCTGTCATTTGTGGGCGAAATGGTGTAAAATGAACCAAAATCGATATGGCTAGATGTGGAGGGCTTGCAGGCGAAGTGTCCCCTCATAAACTTGCTGTTCCTGGATAAAATGAGATCAGTCGTTGAGCAATGTGAAAGTCCAATTCTCATAAATACAGTAAAAGCATGGAGGATAATGTGGCAGGGAGAGGGCAATTTGCTTAAGACGTCACTTTTTACCCTGTTGGGGGAGCTCCAGAATTCAAGCCCAGGGCCAATGAACTCCAGCTTGAGAGCATGGGAGGGTAAACGAATCTAGGAGATGTATTTTAGGGCGATGTCTTGATGTCTTTTAGCCAATTAGGTCAGACGTACAGAAGTACAGAGGAAAACCACGCTCTTGACTCAGCCCTACAAGTAGGATATAGAAGTAGGCTGTAAGTCCCCCTTAATTAAATTTACCAAGTTGCAACTTCTGCAGGATATGACGGGGGAGTGGATTTGCCAGATCTGAAGAAATATCAAATAGGAGCTCTGCTATCAAGTAGGATATAGGACGTAGAGTGCTCTGATATGGAGGCGCTCTCTCAGTTGGGACCATATATCATCTGCAAAGAGGGACTGCCTGGGGGGATATGGAGAGACTTCATGAGATTTGGAATCCGGAGTTAGGGGAAGAAATCTCGTCGGAAACATGGGCGGATATATGCAGGAATGTAAAGAAAATTTCAATATGCATGAGGGCACAAGTGACGCAATTGAAAATCTTCCACAGGACCCATATGGTGCCTGAGAGATGAACAAATTTTAAGAAAGGATCTTCCCCGAAATGTCCCAAAATATAAACCCAGTATTGGCAACCTCACACATTGATTTTGGTCCTGTTACAAGATCCAGAGAAACTTGGGGGCCACAGTGAATGAACTGGAGGGGATCCTGGGAATGGAATGTAGGCGGATCCAGTGTCCCTCCTCTCAGCACTACCGAAACTTCCCTCTTCGGATAAGCACAGGAGGAGGCTATTCAACATTCGGATGCACTAATGAATTGGATACCCGAAAAGCCTCCACGTCATGTAGGGTTGTGCCGACTTGTGATGGAGCACATCCCTCAGGATTACCTGACAAGTATGGTGCACCACAGAACAAAGACATTTTATCAAACAAGGCGCCCCTTTAAAAATTATATAGACATGGATTTTCGGCGGTACTGATTAGGGTCTTTGTATAATCACGAGGGCCATATATGGTGGTCCGGGGACCCCGACATGACAGAGGGGGGCTGGGGTGGTGTGGTGGAGGCCTGGTATATATGTGTATAATCACTGTTGCCCCCCTGGACAGGAGCCTTGGTGGAGGTGCAGTGAGTGGAATAATGTAATTTACTACGGAGTTGTGTAATTTAATTTTAGTGGATTGTAATTTAATTTCATGGGATTTTATTTTATTTGTGTTTGTACTAGTTTGGATTAAGTTAAGTAAATAAGAGTCAACTACAATCTGGAGAATATTGGGCAGTTTACTGGTAACATTATTGTAGTAGAACATAATAGTGTGATATAATTTCTATTTTTCTGTACTTTTGTATTTCTTTAATTTTGTTTTTCATTTATTTGTGTTTTTGTACATAAAGGGATTTTTTTCAATACCTAAATACATAAAGAAAGGTAAACTTACAGGTTGAGTCAAGAAGTACAATGTTGGAATTCCTCTTGAGAGGACTTGAATATAAAAGCAGGGATATACTTCTGAAACTTATTAAAGCTCTAATCAGACCATATTTAGACTATTGTGATTAATTTTGGACCCATACCTCTAGAAGAGAGTCCTTGGGAGGTTCATGGAAATTAGCCCAGAAATGAAAAGCTTAACATATGAGAAATGTTTGGGTCTGTACTCATTGGAGCTTCAAAGGATAAACGAGACATAATCCTGCAAGACAGGATCTGAGGAGCATAAGTTGGGAGCATAGGCTGTCAGGGAAGGACGTCATTGAAATGTGGAACTTTTTCAAGGAACAGATACAACGTGTCCTTGATATGTATGTACCTGTCAGACAGGAAAGAGATGGTCGTGTGAGGGAGCCTTGGTTGATGAGGGAGGTTGACTGTCCAGTAAAGAGAAAGAAGGAGGCTTACATAAGGTTGAGGAAACAAGGTTCAGACAGACCATTGGAGATACAGGATAGCTAGGAGAGAGCTGAAGATAGGGATTAGGAGAGATAAATAGGGCATGAAAAATCTTTAGGGGGGTCAGATCAAGGATAACCCCAAGGCCAATATGCGTATGTGAGAAACATGGGAATGACAAGAACGAAAGTAGTCCAATCAAGGACAGTAGTGGGAGACTGTTTACTGTGTCGGAAGAGATAGGAGAGGTCTTCTTCAGTATTTACAAGTGAGAGGGACCGTATTGTTGAAGAGGAGAGTATGAAATGGACTGGTAAGCTAGAGGAGATACTTGTTAGGAAGGAAGATGTGTTGGGCATTTTGAAAAACGTGAGGATAGACAAGACCCCGGGCCTGACGGGATATATCCTAGGATTATGTGGGAAGCAAGAGAGGAAACTGCAGAGCCGTTGGCAATGATCTTTTCGTCTTCACTGTCAACGGGGGTGGTACCAGGGGACTGGAGAGTGGCGAATGTTGTGCCCCTGTTCAAAAAAAGGGAATAGGGATAACACCGGGAATTACAGGCAAGTTAGTCTTACTTTGGTGGTAAGCAAATTAATGGAAAGGGTACTGAGGGACAGGATTTATGAGTATCTGGAAATACACTGCTTGATTAGGGACAGCCAGCACGGATTTGTGAGGGGAAGGTCTTGCCTTACGAGTCTTATTGAATTCTTTCAGGAGGTGATCAAGCATGTGGATGAGGGTAGAGCAATGGATGGAGTGTACATGGATTTTAGTCAGGCATTTGTTTAGGTTCGCCATGGTAGGCTTATGCGGAAAGTCAGGAGGCATGGGATAGTGGGAAATTTGGCCAGTTGGATAGAGAACTGGCTAACCAGTCAAAGTCAGAGAGTGGTGGTAGATGGTAAACTTTCAGCCTGGAGCCCAGTTACAAGTGGAGTTCCGCAGGGATCAGTTCTGGGTCCTCTGCTGTTTGTAAATTTAATTAATGACTTTGAAGAAGGAGTCGAAGGGTGGGTCAGTAAATTTGCAGACGATACGAAGATTGGTGGAGTTGTGGATAATGAGGAGGGCTGTCGTCAGCCACAAAGGGACTTAGATATGATGCAGAACTGGGCTGAGGAGTGGCAGATGGAGTTCAACCCTCTCAAGTGTGAGGTTGTCCATTTTGGAAGAACAAATAAGAATGTGGAATACAGGGTTAACGGTAGGGTTCTTAGTAAGGTGGAGGAGCAGAGGGATCTTGGGGTCTATGTTCATAGCTCTTTGAAAGTTGCCACTCTGGTGGATAGAGCTTGTAAGAAGGCCTATGGTGTATTAGCGTTCATTAGCAGAGGGATTGAATTCAAGAGTCATGAGGTGTACAGGACCTTGGTAAGGCCACATTTGGAGTACTGTGTGCAGTTCTGGTCGCCTCACTTGAGGAAAGATGTGGAAGCTTTGGGGAGGGTGCAGAGGAGATTTACCAGGATATTGCCTGGAATGGAGAATAGGTCGTACGAGGATAGGTTGAGAGTGCTCGGCCTTTTCTCATTGGAACGGCAAAGAATGAGGGATGAGTTGACAGAGGTTTAGAAGATGATCAGGGGAACAGGTAGAATAGACAGTCAGATACTTTTGCCCCGGGTATAACAGAGTGTTACAAGGGGACATAACGTTAAGGTGAAGGGTGGATGTCAGGGGTAGGTTCTTTACCCAGAGAGTGGTGGGGGCATGGAATGCGCTGCCTGTGGGAGTGGCAGAGTCAGAATCATTGGTGACCCTTAAGCAGAAATTCGATTGGTACATGGATAGGTGCTTAATCTAGGATAAATGTTCGGCACAACATCGTGGGCCGAAGGGCCTGTTCTGTGCTGTATTGTTCTATGTTCTATGTTCTATGTAATTGAAACTTACAGAAAATTGAACGGCCTGGACTGAGTGGATGTTGGGGAGATATTTCCATTGGCAGGCGAGGCTAGGGCAAGAGGGCATAGAGTAAAGTGAAGAGCCTTTAGAACAGAGTTGAGATAAAACCTCTTCAGCCAGAGAGTGGTGAATCTATGGAATTCATTGCAACAGAAAGCTGTGGAGGCCAGTTCATTGAGTACTGTATATGCTCGTGTCTAAGTTGAATGTTGAACACAGTTTTTTCAACCTGAAATTAAGGGGTCGACTTATACACAAGGTATTGTTTTCGAGGGGATGAATATTTATCAACAAGATAAATGAAATGGGGAATTTACCTTCCCAGCAGACCCCGGTATCTGGTTCTGGAATGTTCGTTGTGATATATTCGGGCTGTGCTAAACTGCGGGTAACTGAAACTATCTCTGATAACACGGTCATCCTGCACCATCATACCATTACAGTAATTCTGAAAATCTGGAGTGGAGCATGATAGCGAGCAGATTGGAATACGTGTATTGACGCGGTATGGCCAGCAGACTGGAAAGCCGGAGCGGAGTGCAACTGGCAGGCACACTGACTCATAAATGTTGATCTATAACTTTAAAGAACTTGGGTTGACTTACACATGAGATATATGGAAAATACAAGAATATTTGGCCAAAACTAAGGGGTCTATGTGTACATGAGTTCAACCTATACACATAAGACCATAAGATCAAAAGGAGTGGAAGTAAGGCCATTTGGCCCATCGAGTTCACTCTGCCATTCAATCATGGCTGATCGGCATTTCAACTCCACTTAGAGTAAAAAGTGAGGTCTGCAGATGCTGGAGATCAGAGCTAAAAATGTGTTGCTGGTTAAAGCCCAGCAAGTTAGGCAGCATCCAAGGAACAGGAAATTCGACGTTTCGGGCCAAAGCCCGATGAAGGCCTCTGGCCCGATACGTCGAATTTCCTGTTCCTTGGATGCTGCCTAACCTGCTGTGCTTTAACCAGCAACACATTTTCAGCCCAGATTTCAACTCCACTTACCAGCGTTCTCCCCGTAGCCCTAAATTCCTCGAGACAACAAGAAACTATCAATCTCTGCCTTGAAGACATTTAGCATCCCAGCCTCCACTGCACCCTGTGGTAATGAATTCCACAGGCCCACCACTCTCTGGCTGAAGAAATGTCTCCGCATTTCTGTTCTCAATTGTCCCTCTCTAATTCTAAGGCTGTGTCCACGGGTCCTCGTCTCCTCACCTAATGGAAACAATTTCCTAGCGTCCACCTTTTCCAAGCCATGTATTATCTTGTACGTCTCTATTAAGCCTCCCCTTAATCTTCTAAACTCCAATGAATACAATCCTAGGATCCTCAACCGTTCCTCATATGTTAGACCTGCCATTCCAGGGATCATCCGTGTGAATCTCCGCTGGACACGTTCCAGTGCCAGTATGTCCTTCCTGAGGTGTGGGGACCAAAACTGGACACAGTACTCCAAATGGGGCCTAACCAGAGCTTTATAAAGTCTCAGTAGCACATCGCTGCTTTTATATTCCAACCCTCTTCAGATAAGTGACAACATTGCATTCGTTTTCATAATCACAGACTCAACCTGCATGTTTACCTTTAGAGAATCTTCGATTAGCACTCCCAGATCTCTTTGTACTTTGGCTTTACGAATTTTCTCACCATTTAGAAAGTAGTCTATGCTTTTATTCTTTTTGCCAAAGTGCAAGACCTCGCATTTGCTTACGTTGAATTCCATCAGCCATTTCCTGGACCACTCTCCCAAACTGTCTAGATCCTTCTGTAGCCTCCCCACTTCCTCAGTACTACCTGCCTGTCCACCTAACTTCGTATCATCTGCAAACATCGCTAGAATGCCCCCAGTCCCTTCATCCAAATCATTAATATATAGTGCGAGCAGCTGTGGCCTCATCACTGAACTCTGCGGGACACCACACGTCACAGGCTGCCATTCCAAAAAAGAACCTTTTATCCTAACTGCTGCCTTTTGTCAGACAGCCAATCTTCAATCCATCCCAGTAGCTCACCTCGAACACCATGGTTCCTCACCTTGCTCAGCAGCCTCCCATGTGGCACCTTTTGAAAGTCTAGATAGACCACATCCACTGGGTTTCCCTGGTCAAACCTACTTGTCACCTCTTCAAAGAATTCCAACAGGTTTGTCAGGCATACCTCCCCTTACTAAATCCATGTTGACTTGTTCTAATCAGACTCTGCTCTTCTAAGGATTTAGAAACCTCATCCTTAATGATGGATTCGAGAATTTTACCAACAACCGAGGTTAGGCTAATTGGCCTATAATTTTCCATCTTTTGTCTTGGTCCTTTCTTGAACAAGGGGGTTACAACAGCGATCTTCCAATCATCCGGGACCTTTCCTGACTCCAGTGACTCTTGAAAGATCTCAACCAATGCCTCCGCTATTTCCTCAGCCACCTCTTTCAGAACTCTAGGGTGTATCCCATCGGGGCCAGGAGATTTATCAATTTTAAGACTTTTTAACTTTTCTAGCACTATCCCTTTTGTAATGGAAACCATACTCAACTCAGCCCCCTGACTCCCTTTAATTGTTGGGATATTACTCGTGTCTTCCACTGTGCTACGTTCTTGTTACGTTCTCCTGCTATTTCCTTATCTCCCATCACTAGGCTTCCTGCATCAGTTTGAAGTGGCCCAATGTCTACTTTTGCCTTTTGTTTCTTATATATTGAAAGAAACTTTTACTATTATTTCTAATATTACTGGCTAGCTTACCTTCATATTTGATCCTCTCCTTTCTTATTATTCTCTTTGTTATCCTCTGGTTGTTTTTGTAGCCTTCCCAATCTTCTGATTTCCCACTGATCTTGGCCACTTTCTAGGATCTCTCTTTTTCTTTCATACATTTCCTGACTTCCTTTGTCAGCCATGGTTGTCTAATCCCTGCCCGGATAATCTTTCTTTTCTTGGGGATGAACCTCTGTACAGTGTCCTCAATTATACCCACAAACTCCTGCCATTTTTGCTCTACTGTATAGATTGCACATTTAAAACAGAGATAGTTAGGTTCTTGTTTGTCACGGGTATCAAAGGTTGCAGGGAGAAAACGGGAGAATGGGGTTGAAGAAACTGATCAGCCATGATTGAATGGTGGAACAGACATGATGGGCCAAATGGCCTAATTTCTATTCCTTTGTCTTGTGGTCTTATAGCATTTTAGAATGCTGAACCAACACAATACTGAGTTTAATACTGAATCTGATACACTTCATATTGGGATGATCTACTAGATCTCTGTTCAACAGCTCAGTGTACTAAACCAAACACTCTGTACCCAGCTGTGACTTCACCAACCGAGGCCATCTCCCCATCCCCACATGCTCAGGATAAGTTAATCATGGAACATGATGCTGCAAGAGATCAACTCACTGTCTGTCCACATAACCATATCCTAGAGTTTAAGGGCTGAACACAAAACAATTTAATAGATCTTCAAACGTGAATTATTTCTTCATGGTTTAGCTTCCTCTACATAACATATTGGCCAGTACAGTATGTGAAGATATGCACCCTCTGATACAGCTCAGTGACAGCCAATCAGCACGATGGAAGTCACAGGGTCAACAATTACTTACCAATTCCGATGGTTATTCATTTCTAGTCAATAATCATGGCAGTGTCAGAAAGAGTGACCATCGCATAGTTCTTGAGAAGCCAAAGTCCTGCCCTCACATTAACAATACCCTCCATCATGTTGGAAAATCATGTTAATTAGGACAGAATACAAATAAATCTAGCAACTCATGACTGGGCATCCATGAGGTGCTATGGGCCATCAACAGCAGCAATCTGTACTCCAGCACAATCTGTAACCCCATGGCTTACTATTTCATCAAAGTTAGGGACCAACTCTAATTCACTGGAGAATGCAGCTTGGAATGCCAGGTGCAGAGCCAGGCATACCTAAAAATGATGTGTCAACCTGGAAAAGCAGCCAGACATGACTACCTGCATGCTAAGCAGCAGAAGAGCTAAGCAATCCCACTAACAACAGATCAGATCAAAGTTTTGCGGTTCTATCACATCCGGTCGTGAATGGCGGTGGGCAATTAAATGACTCATTGGAGTAGGAGGCTCCACATATATCCCTCTCCTCAAAGACAGAGGAGCCCAACACATCAGTAGAAGTGCAATGCTGAAGCATTCACAGCCAGAAGTGCCAAGCAGCTTACCTATCTCAGCCTTCTCCAGTGGTTAACAGCATTACACATACCAATCTTCAACCAACTTGGCTCTCTATTGCATGTGATATCAAGAAATGATGGATGCACTAGATGTTCCAAAACATCTGGTACCTGACATTCAGGCATTAGTACTGTGCTGCAGGACTTGCTGCTCCCCTAGCCAAGCTCTTCCAGAAATTGCAATGCTAGCACCTGCCTATAAATGAATAGCATTTGTGGTTTACTGGAACGTAAGCACAGCACCAGGTATACAAAGGGTAAACTTGAACAGGGAAAATTTCATTGGCGTTCTCTCAGCTGTAGGCTTTAAACTTCCTGTCCTAGTTAGCAACTCCATGTTAACTGATGTGCTGTCTTATAGTGCAACACACACCTAACTACTTGCATAAATCTCCTTCCCTTTATTTCAATACTACCCTTAATTCTCTCTCTCTAATTATATAGATAGCGATTATTGAGCAGATTTGTTGCTCAGATTGAGGATATGGATGTAAGTTTGCTCGCTGAGCTGGAAGATTTGTTTTCAGTCGTTTTGTCACCATACTAGGGAACATCATCAGTGAGAGGCTGCGGTGAAGCACTGGTGGTGTGTCCCACCTCTCTATTTATAGGACTTGATTTCTTAAGGTGGGTGATGTCATTTCCAGTTCTGTTTTCCAAGGGAAGGTAGGTGGGGTCTAAATTGATGAGTTTATTGATGGAGTTCCAGTTAGAATGCCAGAACTCTGGGAATTCTCTTGCATGTCTTTGTTTCGCCTGTCCGAGAATGTGTGTGTTAACCCTTCTTTGTCTGTATGTATGCAAACTCGTAATAGTTTATTTTGGGGGCAAGTTGGTGTTCATATATTCTGGTGGCAAGTTTTCTGGTTGTTTGTCTGATGTAGTGTTTTTTTTTACACTTCTTGCATGGTATTTTGTAAATGACGTTAGTTTTGTTTGTAGTATCTAATGGGTCCTTTAGGTTCATTAGCCGCTGTTTAAGTGTGTTGGTAGCTTTGTGGGCTACCATGATGCCAAGGGTTCTGAGTTGTCTGGAAGTCATTTCTGAAATGTCTTTGACGCAAGGTAATACGGTTATAGATTTTGGCTGCATTGGTCTGCTTGTTTGGGGTTGTTTCTGAGGGATTGGTGGATTGCGTTTATTGGCTACCCATTTTTCTTGAAAACATTGTATCGGCATTTTTCTTCTGCTGTTTGTAGTTCTTGGGTGCTGCGGTGTGATGTAGCTCATTGAAGTAATGCTTTTATGCAGCTCTGTTTGTGGGTGTTGGGATGATCAGTCATATAGTACATATATATGCATCCAGCAATTCTAACTATTATATACAGAGATAGGAATGTTAGGAATATTGACAGAAAAAATGGATACAGAAAATGATCCTTCCATAGTCTACATTCAGGTGGTCAGTTTCTCAGGGGGTTGGCAATGCCCAGAAGATCTCGGAAACATTTTCTGGAGAGGTCTCCTGAGCTTCCAGAGGCTCCTGTTTTTCCTCAGATATGCCCCTCTTTGATTGGCTGCTGTTAGCCTGTGACACTGCTGTTGTCCCCTCTTTGTGAATGGCCAACCCTTACTCAGAGACTCACGACTTGATTGACACTGTT
The DNA here is from genome assembly GCF_020745735.1 of Hemiscyllium ocellatum. Classification (NCBI taxonomy): domain Eukaryota; kingdom Metazoa; phylum Chordata; class Chondrichthyes; order Orectolobiformes; family Hemiscylliidae; genus Hemiscyllium; species Hemiscyllium ocellatum. Next base: position 30,796,331 of record NC_083433.1, read on the forward strand.
GGTTCCATCTTGTCTGGCTCAGTATTCAAAGGGTCCTCTACTTGCTGCTGAGGTGTGGTGTTCAGCTGCTCCACATGTCTCGTCCACACCATTTAAAATATAGACCATGGAACAGTACAGCACAGTGCAGGCCTTTTGGCCCTCAGTGTTGTGTCGAACTTTTATGCTATTCTTAAGATCAAAAAAGCCTAAACACCCTTCATTTTAGTACTATTACGTGCCTATCCACATCGCTTAAATGTCCCGGATGTATCTGACTCTACTACCACAGCTGGCAGTGTATTCCACGTCCCCACCATCCTCTGTGTAAGGAACCTACCTTTGACATCTCCACTAAACCTTCTTCCGATAGCTTCTGGTGATAGCCATTTCTGCCTGGGGAAAAGTCTCAAACTATCCACTCTATATAGGCCTTCCATGATTTTGTGCTCCTCTATCAAGTCACCTCTCATCTTTCTTCGGTCCAATGAGAAAATCCCCAGATCCGTCAAACTTTCCTCATAATACAAGCCCTCCAGTCCCAGCAGCATCCTGGTAAAGCTCCTCTGCACCGTCTCTAAACATTCCACATTCTTGCTATCATGAGGTGACCAGAAGTGAACATGATATTCCAGTTATGGTCCAACCAGGGGTCTATAGAGCTGCAGCATAACCTTGTGGCTCTTGAACTCAATCCCCTGCTAACGAAAGCTGACACATGCCTTCTTTACATCCCTATTAAGACTGGGTAGCAACTTTGAGGGATATCTGGACGTGGATCCCAACATCCCACTGTGCCACCACAATGCCAAGGATCCTGCTTTTAACCCTGTAATCTGCATTCAAATTTGATCTTCCAAAATGAACCACTTCATGATTTTCCAGGTTGAACTCCATTTGCCACTTCTCAGCCCAGGATTTCACTCCTGTCTACATGAAAAGCCCAGTTTCATCTATTTCTCCACTGGGATCCATTTGTCACCAACTATATAATTCCAGGCCAAAACACTCTCTCCTTTTTGGAATACACATGACCATGCAGTTCCCGCCCTTCTGACTATTGGTCATCCGAGATTTTACTCAACCAGCGCTCTGGTCTCTGCTGGGTGTGGTAAGTGAGATGTGGTTCTCAGCTGGTGGTAGAACATTAAGAACATCAGCGAGTGCTGCATCTGTAGATGCTGAGGAACTTTTTGAATTTCTATCCTGGCGAACCCTCCCTTTGAGAGGCCTATAAGGCTGCTTCAAGGTTTGTACAAGTTTGTCCACCTAGCCATTTGTTGCAGGATGATTGGGAGCTGAGGTCAATTGTCTGACTCAGTGACTGTTCAGGTACTCCTTGAATACTTGCACCAGAAATAGTCCTCTTAATGGGGAAGGGATGATAACTTTCATTCCACACATTAACCCATCTGATATGGACGAGCAAAGGATTAATTTTGGGTGGTTTCTATGACAAGTCCTTCCTTCCAGGACATATCCATTGCTGACTTCAACGTGATCATTCTGAGTAGAGCTCTACACCTGACTCACAAACACCAGTATCTTGTCTTCTGGGCAAAAGTGTATAATTTCTAGGTTACAGTCAAGAACATCCTAATTTCCTGGCAGTGCTAACCTTGACAAAGCATCTGCCTTGCCATTGTTCTCTTACTGTTGGATCCTGATCACACATAAAGTAGGCTGACAGAACCAGTGCACATCCCTGCAGGTGTGCTGCTGACGCTAACAGTATTCCTATGTATGGAACAAGAATGGAGGTTAGTAGCCTGTGGCCTGTCAGCAGCCTGCCATAAAATACATGACTGTACATCGTAACACCACCCAATCCATCCTTTTCCACTTGGGCATTATTTACCTCTGTCATTAGCAATGTCAGTATGAAAACAATGGGCCTTTCCTCTCCATTCAGTAAGATCTGTGACAGTTCAATTCCAACCCCATAAGGTGAGACATCGCATGTCAACTGCAGTGGCAACCTCAGGTCAAAATGAGTCAACGCATGTGACATTTTTCAGGCTTGCTTCACCTCTCAGTGAGCTCCTTCACATTCCTGCATCCATTTTTGCAGCCGCCATTTATGCAGAAACTGATGCAGGGTTGCCAGATTAGGCAGGAATTTGCCATAGTAATTTGCATGTCACAAGAGTGATCTCAGTTGGGTTACTTTCTCTGGTAAAGGCACCTTGATGACAACTTTCATTTCCTTCAGCACTTTGTGCAGTCTCTCACCATCAGTTTATGGACTTGATGGAGTCATTAAAAAGAAAACTCACATTTCTCCCATTTTCTGCAATCTTATTAAGGTTTCTTATAGTATGGTCAAATTATTATTTTCAGAGAATCCAGTAACCCAAACTTTCAGCCAAATAATGCTGATCACCCCATTATTCATTTAACATTTGTTCCATAGTCCTCATAAACAGACATGGTGCTGAGATAATGCCAAATGAAAGTTACTTGCAGCAGAACTGTCCCCTGGGTGTCACTGTCATCAGCAGTGGCTGGGTCTCCTTCATGACTCTCAGCTGTGATTAGGAATTCCTTTTCCCCAACCAGTCCACTGAAGAGGTCCTCAGTGAAGTGGGTATTGATCCTCACACATGCTTGAGTTGACTCTGATCTAACAGATGACACAAGTCTTCACTGTGCCTTCTGTGTTGAAGAAAGGAATGATTGGAGTGCCCCATCAATTGGTGGTTCCTGGTTCCAATGCTCCCACCTTCACCAGTCATTCCAGTTCTGCCTTCGACTTTGGGCGGATTACATAAAGTACTGTACATACCTTCAGATTCATTGGATAAGCCTCCTGCTTCAACTGATGTTTGATTTATATTCCTTTCTTTTGACCCAGGGTTCCTCAGAAGACATCTTAATACCTGTTGAAAATCTATTGCGAATTAGTTTTGAGACCACCAGTCGATTAACCATTGCCCAAATTAATTTTAATTTCTGTAACCAGGCGTCTTTGAATATCATGACACAGAGGCGTATACTGGCACACTGTTCCCTTACCTGTAGTTTCACCACTACATAGACCTTCAGTAGCACCAGTTGTTCTGGGTGTGTCTGTGAAGTAATTTTGGCAGGCTTCAATGGCACCCCCCTTATCTGTTTCCTATATATTGGTTCACGATTCAGAGGCAACACTGCACACGTATTCACTCCCATTTTACCCTCCTTCTCATATAATTTGGAAAGAACCCAGAAACTATTAGCTTCACACCATTTCAACAGAATGTTTAAGCAAAACTCTACTGACTCTGGGCTTTTGATCTTTCTTTCAGACCTGACTGATTGCTCCTCACTCCCGAGCTGGCAGTTTGTGCCTAAGGCATTGCCCTCTGAATTGTCTCCTTGAGAGACCCATTCCCTTGCTTGAGTTATAATGGGGCCAAATTCTGGCAATAATGCACACCCGTTCACACCTGCAGCACAGGGATTCTCGATTTCAACGGGTTTACTCCTTGTGGACACTTTCGACATGTTGTTGGCATTCCATCGTCGATACCAACTCTGTTGAGTATCTGCGATTTGATGCATTCAGGCATCATCACCTAACTGGGTTACTTCTCTGGCGGCCAACTCTATTCATGGAGCAATTTCAAAAGCTGCCTCCGGGCGTCTTCTTGATCGTAGCTTCCATTGAAATGCTTCTTGTCTGAGGACATAAATCAAACAGTGTTGCAAAGCAGCTTAGAAGGACTCTCTGAACTCACAAGAATTCTTCCAAACACTATAAGGTAGCCACAAATTGGCGATGGAGTCTCTTTTGTTCTGTACCAGTTTATAAAAATGGAAATGCTCCACGCTCACCAGTGGCTTTGGTGCAAATTAACTTCCAAACACTTGTCTTCTCCATAATTTTCTCTCATTGCACCAGATCCTTAGAATCATGAAGTTCTTATGCTCAATGTTGTTCAAGAAAACTGGTATTATTAAGTCTTCAACCACTTTGTACTCCATTACAAAACCACTAAAACGCTCAGGGTATACCATCCAACTTTCTGTCTTTCAGCAAATGGTTCCATGGCTACCTCTTTGTTTTCCCATCATTGGGAATTTTCCTTACCACTCGAGTAAAGTAACCATTCGCAGCCTGAATCACCTCAATGAATGCTCCTGTGTCTGCCACTCCCTCACCGACTCTGCTGGCATGTCGTCCTTCCCTGATACTGACTGCAGACTGAATCCCCTTGCAGTCGCACTCCATTATGAATTTGGAAAGTTGTTGGGTTAGCATTCCTGTCTTCAGCCGTCGGCTGTGGCCCTGCTCTCCTCAGAACAGCCACTATTGGCCCACTCTATGTGCAGACAATTCTTCCTTTGGCGTCAATTGTAGCTCCAGACCCCTCGCAATTGCTTCCCTTGAAATCTTTGCAATCTGACAACTCTGATATCACATTACAATCCTGCGTTATTACCCAAGTCCTGGAGGATGTCATTGCTCCTGACAAACAAACCATTCACTCAGCTGCTGCCAACCATATTCCATTCTTGTTGCCAGGAACACAAAGTAGATGGAAGATAAATTTGAACAGGGAATATTTTATTGTAGGTCTCTCATGCCCACAATCAGTTTTAGACTTCACCTAGCTCCCATGTCCAGGTCACCTAATTCACTCTCTTAAATGGACAACACACATCCAGCTCCATATGTAATAATGTCTTGTCTGAAATGAAAAAAGCAGGACAAGTCCAATCCAGACAATTTTCACCCAATCAGTTTACTGTCGATCATGAGGTACTCTTGATCATGATCTGTGTTATGATACTCTTGATCATGATCTGTATCATATATTATCTTGTCTCAATGGCAGCAACAGATCTTCTGGTCGTGGTCACGTTTGTAATATTAAACCGTATTGCTGTGATTTATTTCCAATTCAGTTTCCTGTCTATCACACCTGTATGCAGTGTTCGTAATGCATTAAGTTTTGCAGCCATTGACAGTTCTGTCTGGATAATGGTCACTTTCACCTTTGATCGATTCGTGGCCATATGTTGTCAAAAGCTGAAATTAAAATATTGCATGAAGAAGGTGGCGTCGTGGGTCATAGGGTTGGTGCATGCACTGTTCTTCATGAAAAATATACCCATGTATTTTCATTATAAACCTATGTACATAATTGACAAAATGCCATGGTTCTGTGGAGTAAAACCAGAATATTATACTGCACTGTCGTGGACTGTATATGACTGGATTCATTCCATTTTGACTCCGTGTCTTCCTTTCATTCTGATATTACTCAATGTTTTGACTGTCAGGCAGATTTTTGCCGCTAATCGAGCCCGTAGGAGACTCCGGACTCAGGGCAATGGAGAGACTCAGAGTAACCCCGAGATGGAGAAGCGACGAAAGTCCATTGCTTTACTCTTTGGCATCTCAGGAACATTAATCCTATTATATTTGTTATATTTCGTTACAATCTTTTACGTTTGAATTGCGAATATTCCTTATTCCTCTGGGTCTGATAACGGCAAACTGATATTTATTGTCCAACAAAATGGATACATGCTTCAGTTATTGAACTGCTGCATCAATCCATTTACTTATGCAGGGACCCAGATGCGGAGGAGACGAAGGAATTGGGAATATGGGATGGCGTTTTTACAGGGGGCAGGAGGTGTCGTCTAGGTAGCTGTGGGAGTCAGTCAGTGGGAGCACGAGGTGGTTGAACAGTTCATCCACTTTACCAACACCTTCCACCCCGACCTCAAATTCACCTGGGCTGTCTCAGACTCCTCCCTCCCCTTCCTAGACCTTTACATTTCTATCTCGGGCGACCGACTCAACACAGACATCTACTATAAACCGACTGACTCCCACAGCTACCTAGACTACAACTCCTCCCACCCTGCCCCCTGTAAAAATGCTATCCCATATTCCCACTTACTTCAGCTCCGCCGCATCTGCTCTCAGGAGGACCAGTTCCAATACCGTACAGCCCAGATGGCCTCCTTCTTCAAGGACCACAGATTCCCCCCAGACGTGATCGACGATGCACTCCACCACATCTCTTCCACTTCCCGCTCCTCCGCCGTTGAGCCCCGCCCCTCCAACCACCACCAGGACAGAACCCCACTGATTCTCACCTACCACCCCACCAACGTCCATATACAGCGTATCATCCACCGTCATTTCCACCACCTCCAAACGGACCCCACCACCAGGGATATATTTCCCTCCCCTTCCCTATCAGCGTTCCAAAAAGACCACACCCTCTGTGATTCCCTCATCAGGTCCACACTCCCCACCAACCCAACCTCCACACCCGGCACCTTCCCCTGCAACCACAAGAAATGCAAAACTTGCGCCCACACTTCCTCCCTTACTTCTCTCCAGGGCCCCAAGGGATCCTTCCATATCTGCCACAAATTCACCTGCACCTCCACACACATCATCTATTGCATCCGCTGTACCCGATGTGGCCTCCTCTATATTGGGGAGACAGGCCGCCTACTTGCAGAACGTTTCTGAGAACACCTCTGGGCTACACGGACCAACCAACCCAAATACCCCGTGGCTCAATACGTTAACTCCCCCTCCCACTCCACCAAGGGCATGCAGTTCCTTGGACTCCTCCATCGCCAGACCATAACAACACGACGATTGGAGGAAGAGCGCCTCATCTTCCGCCTGGGAACCCTCCAACCACAAGGAATGAACTCAGATTTATCCAGTTTCCTCATTTCCCCTACACCCACCTTGTCTCAGTCGAAATCAGCACCGCTTTCCTAACCGGCAATATTCTTCCTGACCTCTCCGCCCCCACCCCACTCCGGCCTATCACCCTCACCTTGACCTCCTTCCACCTATCACATCTCCATCGCCCCTCCCCCAAGTCCCTCCTCCCTACCTTTTATCTTAGCCTACTGGACACACTTTCCTCATTCCTGATGAAGGGCTCATGCCTGAATCGTCGAATTTCCCGTTCCTTGGATTCTGCCTGACCTGCTGCGCTTTTCCAGCAACACATTTTCAGAACACATTCGGAGTATTGTTAATAATTTTGGACCACATACATCTGGAAAGATGTGTTGGCCTTGGAGCGGGCGCAGGGAAGGTTCAAGAAAAAGATCCCCGAAATGAATTGCTTAAAATATTAGAAATGTCTGGGTCTATACACATTGGAGTTTAGAAGGATAAAGGGGAACTAATTGAAACTTCCAGAAAATATAAAGACCTGGACAGAGTGGAAGTTGGGAAGATGTTTCCATTGGCAGGCAAGATGAGGACCCGAGGGCACAGCCTTAGAGTAGAGGGAAGAGCCTTTCGAACAGAGATGAGGACAAAATTCTTCAGCCAGAGAGTGGTGAATCTATGGAATTCATTGCAACAGGAAGCTGTGGAGGTGAGGTCATTGAATATATTTAAAACAGAGATGGTAGTTTCCTGGTTGTCAAAGGTATCACTGGTTACAGGGACAAAGTAGGAGAATGGGGTTGAAAACACTGATTCACCATGATTGAATGCAGGCAGACTTGATGGGCCAAATGGCCTTATTTCTGCTCCTATGTCTTGTGATCTTATGGAATACTGAACTAACAGAACACCGAGTTTAATATTGAATGCGATATACCACATTGGGATGATGTACTAAATCTTTGCTCAACAGTTTAGTGTACTCTATATCTAACTGTGACTTCACCAACTGAGGCATCTCCTCAACTCCACATGATCAGAATAAATTAAACCTACTGCTGCAAGAAAGCATGTCACTGTCTGTCCACATAACCATATCCGAGAGTTTCAGGGCGGGACAATTTAATAGATCTTCAAATATGAACTATTGCTTTCATTGATTGAAGTTCCTCCACATAACATATTGGCCAAAACAGTATATGATGTGTACCCTCTGACACATCTCAGTGACAGCCAATCAGCATGATGAAAGTCACAGGGTCAATGCTGACTATTCACTTCCTAAGGTTATTCAGTCCCAGTCAATAATCACACTGTATTCCCGTGGTGAACGATAACTGCCTCTCCCTGCGGCAGTTGGACACTGGACACATTGCACACAGCAGAAGAACCACATCCAAGTTCATGCGTGATTTATATTTTGAAATATTTTACACAGACAGCAGTTTGTTTGAAAGTGTTCTGATCCAGAATCAGAAATCTGACAGATTCTGACTCTTATTTTTACAAACAGTGTTGAAAGCCCGGTAGAGCACATAGAGTCATTCAGAAAATTGGAGAACGATAGGAGATACCACAGAAACAAAGTTGACATCGATTTATGAATGTACACGTAGAAAAGAAATCCAGACATTTCCGTGAAAGTTTACAAAACACGGGTAGAAAAACAGCTGATTACATTACAAATTATTGTTAATTCTGTAGGTAAAGTTATACAATATACATGTCATGCATCCAGTAATTCTAACTTTTATATACAGGCAGAATTCCTGACATAGTGATGTTCGAAATATCGTTCTTCCTTGATATGGACTTCAGACTGAGTCCCCTTGCAGTCATACTTTGGTAAGATTCTGGGTTAGTATTCCCCTTTTCAGCTGTCGGCAATGTCCCAAGTCACCTCAGCACAGCCACCATCGGCCTACTCTGTATACACACTGTGGCAGGGGTAGAACATTGGCAGAGTGGTTGGCGCTGCTACCTCACAGAGTCAGTGACTGGGTTCAATTCCAGCTCTGTGTGGAGTTTGCACATACTCTGTGTCTGTGTGGATCTTCTCTGGGTGCTCTGGTTTCCTCCCATAAAGAGTGGAAGTTAAAATCTGTGCGAAATTGCCCTGTACAATACAGCGATATCCTATCGAGGTAGTTTAACTGCACTAAATGTGTGGTTAAAGGGCTAGTATGGGATGCTCTTCGCAAGTGTCGGTGCAGATTCAAATGACCTCTATCTGCACTGTAGCAATTCTATAAGATGTGTAAATGGGCTACATTATCCCCATTCTCTGTTTCCTGAAACACAACTCTTCTGCTCCTTGGATGCTGCCTGACATGCTCTGCTTTTCCTGCGCTACACTTTCATCTCCACAGCCCTCTGCCCAGCAAGAATCAGAGACCAGGTTCGGGTCCTGGAGAGTCAGCAGGCCTCGCTCCAGCCACCACTGCTTCTACTGATCACCCGCCAACAACGCTGCAGCTTTCCAACAATGTCAAAAGATAAACAAATGAAACGAGAAAGATAAATACAGAGACAGAAAAGAATATGGCTGGTCTGAAGCATACAGTCTCAGAAGCCCTCGCACAGCCTGCGATGCTAGTGGTGCTATCTTGCATTCAAAGCAGTTCACCTTGTTAATATTTCCCATGTTGAAAACAATGTGCCATTTTTGAATAGACTTGATGTTGAGAGTGAACATGGCTCCGTATACGTGTACTGATTTTTCCAGGATCATGTCCAACATTCTCAATGCTGTTGGGACGAGAGTCATGTGGCCCAAGGGGGAACATGTGTTCACATTCCTTACATGTCTTCTTGTTGAGTCCAGTGTATGTCCGTTGTATTTCTGCACTCTTGCAATGAATCTGCTCGGTAATTTGGACTCCATAATACAAGTATTAATGGTTGGAGATTCGGTGATGATGATATATTTAATTTCAATAGTTTGGATGTGTGTTTGCTCATTATTCTATATTGCTTTCACTCTGGAGATGGCAATTTTCAAATCAGTATCAGATTCACATTTTCCTTGTCAGATGACACAAGAATTTTATGAAAATAAGGCATGTCACTGCCTGGTTTAAAAAAAACCCAGTAATCAGTGAAATGATCAGTGATCGTCTCCATGTTTGCCATTGCTGGGAAGAGGAGATGTACCGTGGACAATTTTTGTCTTTTTGCAAATTGTATATCTCTTTTCTTCAGCTGTACATATTTGCTGCACACCTGACAATTTGATGCATGAAAATTCATTGGTGAAGAGGCTCAAAGTGGATTGTAACTGAACACGAGTCTGAACAAATCATTATGGGATTCCGAATGCCAGATAATGTTCGAATCTAATAGGTTTCCACAACTAGCTCAGGGCCTAAACTATGTCAGGAAATAATGCCTGCGATTAAACTCAGAATGAGAGTTAGTGCGAGTTTACTTCTGTGTAAGGTCACTCTTCCACCAATCAAGTTGATTCGATTTCTGTTTTGTTGTTGTTATTGTTGTTGTGTGGACAGGATGTACTTGGTCAATGTTCTAACATGCACCAATACGTCTGAGCATTGCTTCAGTTCAAGAATATGGTGGCTCCATCTACAGCTAATTGTTCCACATAGGTCCATGGTATTACTGCCCATGTGTCGTCAAACCCCAGAAATGTTGTTGGATACAATACCTTCATATGTGTTTTTGAATTGGGTGGAGATTGACAAATGGGTTGCTGGGACTCAGGATTTTACCAATCGGAGATTACAGTGTAATCAGTTGAAAGAATTACAAGTAAATGATTGTTTCACCTCGAATTCTATATATCTCTGGCTTGTTTAGAACGGAAAAGACAAAACTGAACTTTAAATTTCCTTCCGGTCTATGGAACTTTGATGTTTGGTTTCCAATTGTTGCTGGCTGGAGCTAGTCTATTACAGAATCCCAACAGTGTGGAAACAGGACATTTGGCCCAACAAGTCCACGCCGACCCTCCGAAGAGTATTCCACCCTGACACATTCCCCTACCCTGTTCCTTTACGTTAACCCTGACTACTGTGATGCCATCAGTGGGTGTAGGTTTGCTCGCTGAGCTGTAGTTTTGATAGTTGAAAATGTGTTGCTGGTTAAAGCACAGCAGGTTAGGCAGCATCCAAGGAATAGGAAATTCGACGTTTCGGGTTTTGATATCCAGACATTTCATTACCTGACTAGGTAACATCATCAGTGGCGACCTCCAAGTGAAGCAAAGCTGTTATCTCCTGCTTTCTATTTATATCTTTCTTCTGGATGGGGTTACTGGGGTTGTGGTGATGTCATTTCCTGTTTGTTTTCTGAGGGTGGCATCTAGATCTATGTGTTTGTTTATGGTGTTGTGGTTGGAGTGTCAGGACTCCAGGAATTCTCTGGCATGCCTTTGATTCGCCTGTCCCAGGATAGATATTTTGTCCCAGTCGAAATGGTGGCTTTTTTCATCCATGTGAAGAGCTACGAGGGAGAGAGGGTCGTGTCTTTTTGTGGCTAACTGGTGTTCGTGCATCCTGGTGTCTAACTTTCTTCCTGTTTGTCCTATGTCGTGTTTGTGGCAGTCCTTGCACGGAATTTTGAAGATGATGTTGGTTTTGTCCATGGGATGTACTGGGTCTTTTAAGTTTGTGAGTTTTTGTTTGAGAGAGTTGGTGGGTTTGTGTGCTACTAGGATTCTGAGGGGTCCTAGTAGTCTGGCTGTCATTTCTGAAACTCCTTTGATGTGTGGTAAGGTGGTTAGGGTCTCTGGCTGTGTTTGGTCTGCTTGTCATGGTTTGTTCTTGAGGACTCTGTGGACTGTATTTTTTGAGTATCCGTTCTTCTTGAATACGTTGTATATGTGGTTCACCTCTGTTTTGCATAGTTCTTCTGTGCTGCAGTGTGTGCTGGCCCTCGTAGATGAAAAAGCCACCATTTCGACTGGGACAACACATCTACCCTGGGAAAGGCTAAGCAAAGGCATGCCAGAGAAGTCCCAGAGGCCTGGCACTCCAACCACAATGCCATAAACAAGCACACAGATCTGGATGCCATCTCTCAACCCCTCTGAAAACGACCAGGAAATTACATCACCACAAACCCCTGGAACCCCATCCAGGAGAAAGATATAAATAGAAAGCAGGAGACAACGGCTTCGCTTCACTTGGAGGTCACCACTGATGATGTTACCTTGCCAGGAAATGAACTGTCTGGATATCAAACCTACAGCTCAGCGAGCAAACCTACACCCGAAATCTCAACCTGAGCTACAAACCTTCACAAACCTTGCAAATGCCAGCAGTAACATTCCGAAATCTAAATGCTTGGACTCAAATATCACTTCATGTCTCGATGGTCCTGAGAGCTGCATTGATGTTGCATCCATCAGCACAACATTAAACTGTTTAAAAGTTGTCTCAATATACAGTTGATGGGAGTATTTGTTGCTCCATTTGTAATATCCCCTTCGCAAGCTCTGATCAGGTATTAGACTATAACAAGCACTATCATCTTTCCAAGTAGTCGTGTCATGATTTTTTTTGCGCTCTCCCCAGTGGGAGTATTTGTAAGAGAGATAGAGAAACAGTTGTGGAGGTAACAGTCATTTCTTCATCCTGAAAGGGACAGGAGAAGTTGAAATGTGTCATGGCAGAGTTGTATTTGGAACAGTTAATTTGTGACGGTTCCTGTATCACGTTGGTTAAAATTTCCGATAACTAAGTTATTTTAAATTCCACTTTCTTTTTTCGTGCTTCACCTGTAGTATTTAAATAAATTCTGTTTTGCTTAAATATGAGTGCTTTGTCCAGCTGCATTACACCTGGAACACCCACTTCACATCTGCCTTTAAAATAAGGAAATGTTAGGGTAGTTAGGCTATCTTCTTGAAGTATTTTGAAGAGTTTTGACCTCGTCCATAACAAAAGGCTCTTCAGCCCATTGTTTATATACCCACAAAATATATTCGATGTATATGTGTCCTACTTCTTGCACTAATGTCAAAGCCTTGAAAGACATGAGGTTTGCTCAATGAAGTATGTTTTAAAGATTGTGAGGTTTCCACCTCAACTGTCGTCTTCGGCAGTATGTTCCAAGCTACCGTTATGCTGTGGGGTGAAAGATTTTTCTCTATGCATCCTCTCTAACATTATTGCCATTTGCATTAAACTTCACTTAAATGTTGACCTTCGATGGTAGGAAGCAGGGGATAAAAGTGGACGGATTCTTGTCAGACTGGAGGCCTGTGACTAGTGGAGTTCCTCAGACATTAATGCTAGGCCCATTGCTGCTTGTGATCTGTAATCAATGATTTGGATAAAATGTACAAGGCATGATTAGTAAGCTTGTAGATGACATTTAAATAGGTAGTATGCTGGACAGTGAGGAAGGTTGTCAAATATTGCAGAAAGACATTGATCATCTGGGGAAATGGGCCAAGAAATGGCAAATGGATTTTGCTATCGATAAGAGCGAGGTCTTGCATTTTGAAAATTCAAATCAAAGTAGGAGCTTCATGGTGAATGGTAGGGCCTTAAGAGGTGTCGTGGAACAGAAGGACCTTGGTGTTCAGGTGCATAGCTCTCCAAAAGTGGAATTTCAGGTAGATAGGGCAGTAAAAATGGTTCTTGGGACACTGGCTTTCATCAGTCAGATCAGTCAGTATAGAGATTGTCAAGGATGTTGGTAAGGTCACTTTGAGTATTGTGTTCTGTTGGACCCCTTGGTGAAGGAAGGACCTTATTAAACTGGAAAGAGTGCAGAAGAAATTTTCAAGGATGTCGCAGGGAGAGGTTGGACAAGCTAGGACATTTTTTCTTTTGAACATAGGAGTGATGGGAGATCTTACAGAAGTGTATAAGATCATGACAGGTATGGATAGGATGACTGCAATTTATCTTTTTCAGATTGGGAAATTGAGGACGAGAGGGCATCAGTTTAAGGTTAGAGGGAAAAGAATAAAAGGGAACCTGAGGAGCAACGCTTCTGCATAGAAGGTAGTATGCATCTGGAATGAGCTGCGATGGGAAGTGGTTGGGGCAGGTACATTAACAACATTTAAACGGCATATGGACAAATACATGGATTGAAAAGGATTAAAAGGATCTCGACCAAGTGCAGGGAAATGGGGTTAGAATGGAAGGACATTTTGGCCGGCATGGACCCGTTTGGGCCAAAGCGTCTGAATCTGTCCTGTAGGACACGATGACTCGAATTGGACAAATACATGGATTGGAAATTTTTAGAAGAATATGGACCCAGTGCAGGGAAATGGGCTTGGTGTGGTTGGATACATGATCTCGTTTCCCTTCAAAATTTCATTCATCATGCTTGGTCAGGAACATACGCTCCTACATCTTACTAAGTGGTATTATGCAGGCTGGTATTGTTTCTGAAACATCAATGTTGTCAGGACAGTTCTGCGATCCACGTTTGATTCCCTTTGGAACACAGTCACAGCACATGAGAAAACATCATTCCGTCAAAAGATAATCAACAGGTGAACATTAGCTCACAGCTTTGTTTCTGAGAATAAACTCAATGTTCGTAATGATGAAATCTCCCTAATTAACTACCAGGAGACTGACATCAGGGATAAATGTAATCACTTTCCCGGGAAGTGCAACAAATACTCAACTTGTGTGATTGAAATGCATACGATACCGACAGGTCCAGTGTTTGTCATCTATTATCCCATCCTCGCTGCTATCGGAGTTCCAGGTGAATTATCTCATTAATTTCTGACTATGGTAATTATCCAGTATCTGCTACAAGATGCATTTCATCAGTGGTGTTTCTTTTCTGTGCGTTTTACAGCAGTTGTCTATTTCTCCAGTTTAATTTAAAATGTGTTCTAATTCACTGAATCAATTTATTTGGTTTCACTGGTGTAATATTTCATTAATTTTAGTGTCACATTTGAACAATAAAGGTGTTAATCCCCCATTTATCCGATGGTTTATGGTGATAATCTAATGAGGTTCATGCAAAATTAATTTGTCTTCGGGGTGGGCCAAGTCAGAAGACACACGACACCAGGTTATAGTCCAACAGGTTGACTTGCAATCACAAGGTTTGGGAGGGTTGCTCAACCTGATGAAGGGACTGCGCTCTGAAAGCCGTTGATTTCAAAGGTACCTAGATTAGATTACTTACAGTGCGGAAACAGGCCCTCCGGCCCAACAAGTCCACACCGACCCGCCGAAGCGCAACCCACCCATCCCCTACATATACGCCTTACCTAACACTACGGGCAATTTAGCATGGCCAATTCACCTGAGCCGCACATCTTTGGACTGTGGGTGGAAACCGGAGCACCCGGAGGAAACCCACACAGACACGGGGAGAACGTGCAAACTCCACACAGTCAGTCACCTGAGGCGGGAATTGAACCCAGGTCCCTGGTTCTGTGAGGCAGCTGTGCTAACCACTGTGCCACCGTGCCGCCCACTAGACTAGAACCTGGTATATCGTGTGACGTCTGATTTTTTCTCATTTTTGTCATTTCACCGCTTTCATTGTACAATTTCTTCATATTGTCTGTGCAATTTCTCACCTGTAATGTTATACTGCCTTCTTGTGTTTGGTAACATTCATTGCTTTTATTGTGTCAATTTCCCGATTTGTTATAATATCGTATGATGTTGTTGCAGTTACTGTAATGTCTGAACATGGAATATTAATTCTGTCAGAGTGGTTGAATTTAAGGACAACACACAATGTAATTGCAACTGCATTTGCGTTATTGATAAAGTTGTTATCGGTAAACTCCCAGGAATTTAATTTGTTGTGATTGTCAATGAATTGTTGACAGATGTTGTTCTAGGGTGTAGATTTGCTCGCTGAGTTGTAGGTTTGATATCCAGACATTTCATTACCGGGCTAGGTAACATCATCAGTGGTGACCTCCAAGTGAAGTGAAGCTGTTGTCTCCTGCTTTCTATTTATATCTATATAAAATATCTATATCTCCTGCTGTCTATTTACATCTTTATATTGATATAAAGATCTATATAAAGAGAGCAAACCTACACCTTAAACCTCAACCTGAGCTACAAACCTTCACAAACCTTGCAGATGTTGTTCTTGCTGAATTATCACCATGTTAAGTATTCAAAACTTGACCAAATTGTAACAGTACAGAATTGTCATGTTGTGGAAAGGGACCATTTGACCCATCAGGCCCCCACTGGCTATTCAAAAGACCATGGTTGTCGAGCATCAATCTCCATCTTTTCATCCATATCCTTACATATCACTCCTACCTGCATATTCATTCAGTGCTGGCTTGAATCGAAAAATTGTATTTGCCTTTTTCACATTTCATGGAAATTCATTCCATATCCTAAGATTTCAACTCACCCCTGTTTTTTTTCGGACGTCACTTTAAATATCTGTCCTCTAGTTCTTTATTACTTTATGTGAAGGAACAGCTTCTCTCTCTACACTCTATTCAATACACTCGTGATTTTGAAGACCTCAATCAAATCTCCTCTTGGCATTCTTCTGTCCAAGCAAAATAATCCCAATTTCTTTAAATGTGTTCTCATAACCTGATGTAAACCAGTAGCTCCCAACATGGCTGAAGTATGTCATAGTTAAGTCTGTAGTTGAAGCTGTCAAGTCATAAATAATGAAGCAAGCAAATTTTTCATTGCATCCTGTGCAAATGTTCTCTTCAAAATCAGAAGAATGCTAATTCATTTGAGTTGTTTTGGGATATTTATGAGCAACGTGAATGGAAACATGTTCAAGACAGAACAGTTAATTAAAAGGACACTATTATCCAGATTGTGAAGTGTAATCTCATACTTCTTCGTCTCCAAACCTGTGTTGCCTGACTTGCTGTTACCTTGTTCCAGCATTTTCTGCATTTCTTGCTAATGTAATGTCTTAACATGATGTTAGTTTCTGTGTTTTTTTTTCCAGAAAGTTTCTTCAGAATACTTCGCTGTTTTTTATTCTGTCAAAATATTTTATTAGAAATCTTTTCAGCTGTGTAAGGCGACCTTACAATTGCTTGTTATGTTGCCGATTTCTAACTACTTAGGTTTAAGTTAAACATTTTTATGTTAATACAAAATCCAGGAAACAGGTGATTCTTTCTCAGAGTCAGAATGACAACCATCTGATCACCATTATGTTCTCTCCATCTGTTTGTATTGTAGCTAACCTGGCGGTGATTGTGATCTTATCTCGAAGAAGATGCGGTCTCTCCACAAATATCATATATTATCTTGTCTCTATGGCAGCAACAGATCTTCTGGTCGTGGTCATGTTTGTAATATTAAACCGTATTGTTCTGATTTATTTCCAATTCAGTTTCCTGTCTATCACACCTGTATGCAGTGTTCGTAATGCATTAATGTTGCAGCCATTGACAGTTCTGTCTGGTTAACGGTCACTTTCAACTTTGATCGATTTGTGGCCATATGTTGTCAAAAGCTGAAATTAAAATATTGCACGAAGAAAGTGGCATCATGGGTCATAGGATCGGTGTGTGCAGTGTCCTTCATGAAAAATATACCTACGCATATACATTACACACCTATATACATAATTGACAAAATACCATGGTTCTGTGGTCTAAAACCAGAGTTTTATACTGCACCGGGGTGGGCTGTATATGACTGGATTCGATCCATTTTGACTCCGTGTCTTCCCTTCATTCTGATATTACTGCTCAATGTTTTGACTGTCAGGCAGATTTTTGCCGCCAATCGAGCCCGTCGGAGACTCCAGACTCAGGGCAATGGAGAGACTCAGAGTGACCCAGAGATGGAGAAGCGAAGAAAGTCCATTGCTTTACTCTTTGGCATCTCAGGAACATTCATCCTATTATATTTGTTATATTTTGTTCCAATCTTTTACGTTCGAATTGCGAATATTCCTTATTCCTCTGTGTCTGATATCAGCAAACCGTTATTTATTGTCGAACAAAGTGGATACATGCTTCAGTTATTGAACTCCTGCATCAATCCATTTATTTATGCAGGGACCCAGAATAAAATCAGAGAGGAGATAAAGAATGGTATGAAATATCCATTCGGTCTGTTTGGTAAAATATTTAAAAATTCAAAATGAAAGAATCTAACATGATTCATATCGCAGCATACTTTCTTATTATTCCCTTTTATTGCTAACAACTGATCAATACTGAGTATTTTGAAATCTTGAGCTAACGCTTGTTGAATGTGTAGTGTGTGAAGAGTGTCTTATCTCGTGTATTTACCTTGCAAAACATTCTGTAAATTCCCAGCTGTATCACATGTTGCTCGGTGTAATCCATTTCCACTTGGCTGTAGTGCGGTGAATTATGCGGAATTGGCGTGTGGTGAATTCGCGTTCATGTCCTGTGTACATGTTTGGATTTCTTACCTTAAAAATGTTTGTAATTGACTTTCGGATGGCACATCCAAAGTTAGTTAAATGATTGCAGCTGTTCAAGCATGCAGTGTCATGATGCCTTCTTTTCCACTCAATTCCACCAGCCCCAAACCCTTTCTGGGAGGGTTAAAATCAACTTGGAGAAAGTGAGGACTGAGAATGCTTGAGTGTGTGGTGCTGGGATGCTGCCTGGCCTGCTGTGTTTTTCCAGCACCACACTCTCCTCCCATAAGTTTTTCCAAAAAGTGACATCCTCATTTCAAATACAAATGGAATTAATGTTAATCGTCAGACATTACATTTAGCGTGCTGTGCCTAGTAGCAAAAAAATGTGATAAATCCAGTGCTTCTGCATGTATCCAGCAGACAGTGACTTGTAATGACACTTCCAAACTGAGTATGACTCATTCCGAGCTCAAAATAGACTCCCATCCTTGGGAACTCAAGAATGAATGGCAGCTGATAACTGAGGATGGGAGCCGGTGAGCACTGGAGTTCCCCAAGGGTCAGTGTTGGGGCCACAACTTTTTGTTTCATGCATTAATGATCTGGATGAAGGAACTGAGGACATTCTGTTTACATTTGCAGATGGTACAAAGATAGGTGGAGAGGCAGGTAGTATTGAGGAGGCAGGAAGGCTGCAGAGAATTGAGACAGGTTAGGAGAGTGGGCAAAGTAATTTCAGATGGAATACAGCCTAGGAAGGTGTGAGGTCATGCATCTTGGTAGGATGGACAGAGGCGTGGCCTAGTTTCTATGTGGGGTTAAAATTCTGAAATCTGAAGTACAAAGGGACTTGGGACACCGTGTTCAGGTTTCTCTTCAGGTAAATGTGCAGGTGAAGTCAGTAAGTGCAACGTTATCATTCCTCTCCTTTTTAAAGCTCTGGTCAGATCCCATTTAGAGTATCGTGATAAATTTTGGACCCCATACCTTTAGAAGTCTGTCTTGGCCCTGGTGCGAGTCTTGGGAAGGTTCAAGAATATGATCCCAGAAATGAAAAGCTTTACATATGAGAAGTGTTTGTGTCTGACTCAGTGATTTTTCAGTTACTTCTTGAAAAATGAACCAGAATCTGGAGACTGTTGGCACTGATGAATTGTCTTGAGCTCCTGAACTTCGCAAATATTTCTTGCAGTTGGTGCACCATTGCTTCTGCTGATATTGACTTCATGACTGACACCTCCAGACAATTGGAATGAGTATTTTGGGAACACAAGTTACATCTGTCCTTCTACTGCTCCTGCGAAATCACTCAAATCCACTGCCATGTTGATTGAGACCATTCCCATTGGTGAAGCGATGACTGTGGCAGCACCTTCCTTATGAATGCCCAAAATTGGCATTACCCCATTTTCTCCTCAAGTCTTGGACTCCATTGTCTGCCAGGAAAAGGAGCTCCTGGCCATTTTTTAAATTCATACCACGCTGCGGTGCCCTTGGGTACACTTGTTCCAGCATCAATACTCTTAATTGGGAACGGATAACAACTCTCATTCCACACATTATCTGACATGGACAATTCCCACCTTCTGGACAGGTAAGGGTTTAATTCTGGGTGGTTTCTATGACAAGTTCTTCCTCTCAAGCAAAAGTCCATTGCTACTTCAAGACCTGATCAATCTGAGTAGCGTTCTATACTTGACTCATAAACACCAGTACTTTGTCTTCTGAGGAAATGTGCACAATTTTGTAAGTTGCAGACGAGAACGTTTTCTGACAGTGCTAACCTTGACAAAGCATCTGCCTTGCCAGTCTTCTCTAACTGTTGGTTCCTGATCCCACATGAAGTAGGCTGACAGAAATGCAGGTGTGCTGCTGCCATTAACAGTATTCCTATGTATGGGGCACAAATGAAGGTTAGTGGCCTGTTGTATGTCAGCAGCCTGCCATGAAAGACATGACTGTACATCTTAACACTGCCCAATCCATCCTTTTCCACTTGGCCATAATTATCCTCTATCGTCAGTGTTGTCAATGTGAATACAATGGGCCTTTCCTCTCCATTCAGCAAGATGTGTGACAGGACAGTGCCAACCCCATAGGGCGATACATCACATGTCAACTTCAGTGGCAACGTTGGGTTCGAATGAAGCAACACTGCTTCCCCTCTCAGTGAGCTCCTTCACATTCCTACGTCCATTTCGAAACAGCCACCATTTACCCAGAAACTGATGCAGGGTTCCAAATCAGGCAGGAATTTGCCACAGTAACTACAAGTCACTAGAGGGATCCCAACTGAGACACTTTCACTCGTAAATATACCTTGATGACACCTTCCATTTTCTTCAGCCCTTTGTGCAGTCCATCACCGTCGGTTTATGGACAGATACGCGATGACGTCATTGAAAAGAAAACTCACATTTCTCCCATTTTACTTGGAGGCCATGCTTCTGCAACCTTTTCAGGGTTTCTTATACATTACTCAAATTATTATTTTCAGACAATCCAATAACCAAACTTGCAGCCAAATAATGCTGGGCGCCCTACTATTCACTCACAATTTCTCCTATTACCTTCTCAAATAGACATGGTGCTGACATAATGCCAAATGGAAGTTGCTTGCGGCAGAACTGTCCCCGGGTGACACTGTCATCAGTGGTGGCTGGGTCTCCTTCATGACTCCCAGCTGTGACCAGGAATACGACAGATTCATTTTCAAGAATATCGTTTCCCCAAACAGTCCACTGAAGAGGTTCTCAATGAGTGGAAGTGAGTATTGATCCTCACGCAGGCCTGGATTGTCTCTGAACTGAAAATATGCCACAAGTCCTCACTGTACCTTCTGTGTTGAAGAAAGGAATGATTGGTGTGGCCCAACTGTTGGTGGTTCCTGGTTCCAATGCTCGCAACTTCACCGGTCATTCAAGTTCTGCCTTCCACTTTGGGTAAATTGCATAAAGTACTGTACACACCTTCAGATTCATTCGATAAGCCTCATGCCTCAACTGAAGTTTGATTTCTATTCCTTTCTTTTGACCCAGGGTTCCTATGAAGATATCTTAATACCTGTTAAAGACCTATTGCGAATTCGTTTTGAGACCGGTCGATTAACCACGGAATGGGACTATTTGGCGCCACCCTATTGGTGCCGATCATTTGGCCCCGCTGTTTTGGCTCTAAAGTAATGATCTCTAAAACGGCGGGGCCAAATGATCGGCGCCAAAAGGGCAGCGCCAAAACGTACCCGACCCTATTAACCATGCTACAAATTAACTTTAATTTGTGTAACCAGGAGTGTCTAAATATCATGACATACAGAGGCATGCTTTTCCCTCAGCTGTATTTTAACCAGTCCATAAACTTTTAGAAGCACCAGTTGTTCTGGATATGTTTGTGAAGTAATTTTTGCAGGCTTCAATGGCACTCCTCTGAACTGTTTCCTATTAATCTGTTCGGGATTCAGAGACAACACTACACATGTATTCAATGTCATTTGAACTTGCTTCTCTTATATTTGGTGAAGAATCCAGAAACGATTAGTTTCACCACAGCCCGGGATGTTTAAGCAAAACTCTACTGAGTGTGGGCATTTAATCTCTCCTGTAGGCCCGACTGATTCCTCCTCACTCCCGAGCTGACAGCACGTGCCTTATGCATTGCCCTTTGAATTGTCTCCTTGAGAGACCCATTCCCTGGCTTGAGTTATAATGGGGCAAGCTCTGGCAAAAGAGCCCACCCGTTCACACATGCAGCCCTGAAATTCTCGTTTCCAACACATTGACTCCTTGTGGCCACTCTTGACATGTTATCAGCACACACTCGGCTGAGTATCTGCAAATTGATGCACTCAGGCATCGTGACGTAAGTGGGTTACTGCTTTGGTGGTCAACTCTATCGAGGGAGAAAGCTGCCTTTGGTTTCTTCCAGAAAGTAGCTTCCAATAGTATCCAACTATCAATCTTTTCATCAAATGGTTCCAACACTACAAATTGGGACCCCTCTTTGTTTTCCCATCACTGGGAATTTTCCTTGCTACTAGACTAAAGTAGCCATTAGCAGCCTAATGTCCTGAATGAAGATTCCTGTGTCTGTTACTGCTTCACCAACTTTGCTGGCATATCGTCCTTCCCTGATATAGACTGCAGACTGAGTCCCCTTGCAGTCGCACTCGATTATGACTTTGGTAAGTTCCTGGGTTTGCATTCCCCTCTTCAGCCATCGACAATGGCCCGAGTCTCCTCAGAACAGCCACTATCGACCCAGTCTGTATGTATGCAATTAATCCTTGGAGCCAACTGCAATACAAGTCCCCTCGCAATCACTTCCTTGAAATCTTTACAATCTTACAATTGTAATCTCATGTTACAATCCTGCGTTATTACCAAAGTTCTGGAGGACGTCTTTGCTCCTGCCAAACAAACCATACACTCAGATTCTGTGGGCCATACTGCATTCTCGTCGCCAGTTATTATATTTGTGGTTCACACGGAACCATAAGTAGAACACAAAGTAGGCAGAAGATCTCTCATGCCCACAATCAGATTTAGACTTCACCTAGCTCCCATGTCCAGGTCACCTGATTCACTCTCTTAAAAGGGCAACACACATCCAGCTCCGTATGTAGCCAAACCGTGTCTGTCTTGAAAAACGCAGAATTAATCCACTCCAGCAATTTTCATTCAATCAGATTATTCTCAATCATGAGTTACTCTCGATCATGATCTGTGTTATGAACAGTGCTATCAAGCAGTACCTGCTCATCAATATCTGCTCAGTGACGCCTAATTTGGATTCTGCCAAGGTCACACAGATCCTCATCTCATTACAGCCTTGGTTCAAACATGGGTAATACAGCTGAAAAGTAGAGGTGAGGCTTCAGGGAAGGTGATGGCCTAGTTGCATTATTGTTGCATTGTTAATGCAGAGACCCAGGAAATACTCTGGGAACATGATTTCGAACCCTGTCAGGCAGATGGTGGAAATTGAATTGAGTGAAACAATCTGGAATTAGGAGTCTAATGAAGATCATAAAACCAATGTCGACTGTTGGAAGGAAATGCTGCTGATTCAGAAATGCCCTTTCGGGAAGGAAATGGCCATTCTTACCTCATCTGGCCTACACGTGACTCCAGGCTAACAGCTATATAGTCCACTTTGAACTGCCCTCTGGGTCTAACCCTTATCTCTGGAATGAATTTTTAAAAAATGAGGTGAGAATGACGGCCCTTGGTATTAAGGCCACGTTCCACTGAGTGTGGCATCAGTGAACCTGAACAAAACAAGGATCATGTGGTATCAGAGGGCAAACTCTCCACATAGCTGTCATACCTGACATGTCGGAGGATAGTCGTGGTTGTTGGAGGTCAGTAAGCTCAGCTCCAGGACATCACTGCAGGAGTTCCTCAGGGTGGCTTCTTACACCCCACTATCTTCAGCTTCTTCATCAATTTCCACCCCTCATCAAAAGATCAGAATGTTTCATGTTTGCTGATGATTGAAAGATGTTCAGCACCATTTGCAACTCCTCAGTTACTGAAGCCGTCCATCACTTAATCTAACAGTCTGCAGGTTTGGGCTGACAAATAGCAAGTACCATACAAGGTCAGGCAATGCTTATCAATAATAAGAGAAAATCTAACCACCACCCCTTGACATTCAATGATATCACCATCACTGGATCTCCTATTATCAACATCCTGAGTGTTACCATTAACCAGAAACTCAGCTGGACTCTGCATGTAAATTTAGTGGCTCCAACAGCAAATTAGCAGTGAGCAATACAATGGCAAATAACTCAGTTCCTCACTCCAACAGCCTTTCCATGCTCTTCATGGAATACTCCCCACATTGTGCGTGGGAAATCATGTCTCACAAACGGGATTAATTTTTTTGAAGGAGTAACAAAGAGGATTGATGAGGACAGAGCAGTCAATGTGATGTATATGGACTTCAGTAAGGCATTGGACAAGGTTCCCCATGGGAGACTGGTGAACATGGTTCGATCTTACAGAACTTAAAAATATGTTGCTGGAAAAGCGCAGCAGGTCAGGCAGCATCAAAGCAGCAGGAGAATCGACATTTCGGGCATAAGCGCTTCTTCAGGAATGAGGAGGGTGTGCCAAGCAGGCTAAGATAAAAGGTAGGGAGGAGGGACTTGGGGGAGGGGTGTTGTGAATGTAATACGTGGAAGGAGGTTAAGGTGAGCGTGATAGGCTGGAGAGGAGGTGTGGTCAGAGAGAGATCAGGAAGAAGATTGCAGGTTAGGAAGGCGATGCTGAGTCTGATGGTTGGGACTGAGAAAATGTGGGGGGAGGGGAAATGAGGAAGCTGGAGAAATCTGCATTTATCCGTTGTGGTTGGAGGCTTCCTAGGTGGAAGATGAGGCGCTCTTCCTGCAGGCGTCGTGTTGCCATGGTCTGGTGATGGAGGAGGCCAAGGACCTGTATGTCCTTGGTGGAGTGGGAGAGAGAGTTAAAGTGTTCAGCCACAGGGCGGTTGCTTTGGTTGGTGCGGGTTTCCCAGAGGTGTTCTATGAAACGTTCCGTAAGTAGGCAGCCTGTATCCCCAATATATAGGAGGCCACATCGGGTGCAGCGGATGCAGTAAATGATGTTTGTGGAGGTGCAAGTGAATTTCTGATGTATATAGAAGGATCCCTTGGGGCCTTGAAGGGAAGTGAGTGGGGATGTGTGGGCGCAAGTTTTACATTTCTTGTGGTTGCAGGGGAAGGTGCAGAGAGTGGAGGTTGAGTTGGTGGGGGTGTGGATCTGACGTGGGAGTTGCGGAGGGAGTGGTCTTTCTGGAACACTGATAGGGGTGGGGAGGGAAATGTATTCTTGGTGGTGGGGTCCATTTGGAAGTGGCGGAAATGACAAAGGATGATACGATGTATCTGGAGGTTGGTGTGGTGGTAGGTGAGGACCAGTGGGGTTCTGTCCTGGTGGTGATTGGATGGGTGGAGTTCAAGGGAGGAGGAGCAGGAAGTAGAGGAGATGCGGTGGAGAGCATCGTCAACCACGTCTGAGGGGAAGTTGCGCTCTTTGAAGAAGGAGTACATCTGGGTTGTTTGGTTTTGGAATTGGTCCTCCTGGGATCAGATGCGGCGAAGGTGAGGGAATTGGTAATATGGGATAGTGTTTTTTCAGCGGGCAAGGTGGGAGGATGTGTAATCTAGGTAGCTGTGGGAGATAAATGCGAGGTGCTGCATTTTGGGAAAGTAAATCTGAGCAGCACTTAGACACGGAATGGTAAGTTCCCACAGTGTCTTGCTGAACAAAGAGACCTTGGAGTCCAGGTTCATAGCTCCTTGACAGTGACGTCACAGGTAGACAGGATAGTGAAGAAAGTATTTGGTATGCTTTCCTTTACTGGTCAGAGTACTGATTACAGGAGTTGGGAGGTCATGTTACGGCTGTACAGGACATTGGTTAGACCACTGTTGGAATATTACGTGCAATTCTGATCTCCTTCCTATTGGAAAGAGGTGAAACTTGAAAGGGTTCAGAAAAGATTTTCAAGTATGTTGCCAGGGCAGGAGGATTTGAGTTACAGGGAGAGGCTGAATAGCCTGGGACTGTTTTCCCAGGAGCGTCGGAAGCTGAGGGGCTGATCTTATAGAGGTTTGCAAAACTATGAGGTCTATGGATAGGTTAAATAGACAAAGTCTTTTCCCTGGGTTCATGGAGTCCAGAACGAGAGGGCATAGGTTTAGGGTGAGAGGGGAAAGATATAAAAGAGACCTAAGGGGGGGGGGGCAGCGTTTTCACGCAGAGGATTGTACGTGTATGGAATGAGCTGCCAGAGTAAGTGAAGGAGGCTGGTTCAATTGCAACATTTAAAAGGCATTTGGATAGGTATATGAATAGGAAGAGTTTGGAAGGATATGGACCTGGTGCTGGCAGGGGACAAAACGTCTGGTTCCATGCTATACATCTCTATGACTCCATGACTCTAGCAATAGTGCTTAAAAACTGCTGGACCCAAAGAAGCAGGTCCATGCTGACACTTCTCTCTCTGACACCTCTCGCGAAGACCATGTATTTCATTTTGCCTTTTGTGCCAAGCGGTGTTTATGTTGCAAGTATTTGGGACAACATCATTATATTGGTATAGTCTGCTTGGTTGGGTATTCCGTACTCTGTTCTTTTTTTTGTGTGTTTCATTTGATAATCTTGCGAATAAGTTCTGTTCTGTTCAGAATTGAGTGGATTGACCAGCTGCATCACTCCTCGAATATCCATGTTACATACATTGCATACGTCCGTAATGGGACTTGAAGCCAGCGTAATTGGCTCGATGCACAGCCATTGCCATGTGACACAAGAGCCCTCCAATATTTTCAGCGATTCGAACAGTTCTTAATGAGCAATCATTCATTATCTGAACTGGAGTCAAACCAGGGTCGAAGATAAACATGCCAAGTTTTAACCAGACACCACCAAGGGACATAAATGCTATTTAAAAACCTCTTGCATTCCCATAGGACAAACAGTGATATCGGTGATCAACATCCAGTAACTCTGAAATTTTAAGCTTGAAGCGATAGCGACTCTGATCCTTTTCTGCCATTCAATATAATCAGAGCTGATCCTCAATCACATTCTACATTCTCGTTTTCTCCCCATGTAGCTTGATGCCTTTAAAATTCAAACATTTATCTGTCTCTTTCTGTGAATATATTCAGTATCTTGATCTCCACAGATTTCCATGGTAGGGGCCTCTATAAGTTCAATTCTCTTTTCATGGATAAATGTTTCCTCATCTTAATGATTTAGTTAAAAACCACCCAAAACCAGATTATCGTCCAACGGGTTTATTGGGAAGTACCAGCTTTTTGAGTGCTGTTCCTTCCTCAGGTTGCGAGCTGACGAAGGAGCAGCGCTCCGAAAGCCTGTACTTCCAAATAAACCTTTCAGACTATCACCTGGTGATATATGGTTTTTACTTTTGCAATGAAGACCAATCTTCCATTTGCCTTCCTCTTGCTCACTGCATGTGTCTGTCTGCTTTCAGTGACTGGTGTACAAAGACACTGGAGTGCTTTGTGTATCAACACTTCCAAACTTTTACCTGCATTTAAATAGCACTCTTCCATTCTGTTTTTGTTTACAAACCAAAGTTTATAACTTCGCATTTGCTATGTTGTACTTCACATTTTCACACATTCTTTGTTCACTCACTCGATATATCTGAATCACCTGTTACCGATTTACCTCCCTACAACTCACAGCCACACTGGTTTGTGTTGTCAGCGAAGTGAGGAATGTGGCATTTGCTTCCCTCAGCCCGATCATTTATATATGTCGGGAATAACTTGGATCGAAATACTGATCCTTCTGGAACCCTGGTAGTCACTGCCTGGCACTGTGGCAGTGTGGAATGTTGGCAGAGTGGTTGGCACGGCTACATCACAGAATCAGGGAATGGGGTTCAATTCCGGCTCAGTGTAGAGTTTGCACACACTCTGTGTCTGTGTGGGTTTTCTCTGGGTGCTCTTGTTTCCACCCCCAACGATGTGGAAGTTAAATGCTAAATGACCCTGTAGAATGCAGCGATGTGCAGGCTAAGTAGTTTAACTGCACTAAATGTTGGGTTATGGGGCAAGTATGGGATACTCTTCACAAGTGTCAGTGCAGACTCGATATGCCTCTACTTGCACTGTAGTGACTCGATATGATTTGATAAATGAGCTACGTTATCCCCATGCTCTGAAATGTCGACTCCCCCGCTCCTCGGATGCTGCGTGACCTGCTGTGTTTTTCCAGTATCACACTTTTTAACTCCACAGCTCCCTTCCCAGCCAGTGCCAGAGACCAGGTTCTGGCCCTGGAGAGTCAGCAGGCCTCGCTCCGGCCACCACCGGTTCCACTGACCACCCTCTGACAATGCTCCAGCTTCCCAATGATGTCAAAAGATGAAGACAAGAAATGAAAAAGAATAAGACTGTAAATAGCGAGACTGAGTGAGAGAGCGGGTCGGATACAGCCAGCCTGGACCTTACGGTTTCAGAAGCCCGACCACAGTCTATGATGCTGTTGCTACCATCTTGCATTCTGATCAGTTCATCTTGCTAATGTTTCCCATGTTGAAAATTATGCCCCATTATTGAAAGGACTTGATGTTGAGAGTGGACAGGGTTCCATACAACTGCACTGATTTTTCCAGGATCATGTCCAATGTTCTCAATGCTGTTGGGACTGGAGTCATCTGGACCAAGGGAGAACATGTGTTCACGTTCCTCAGATGTCTTCTTGATGGGAGCCCAGCGGAAATGTACTTGCTACAGCATCCTCAACATTCGTATGCCCATTGTATTTCTGCGCTCTTGCAATGAATCTGCTGGTCGTTTTGAACTCCAGAATGGTAACGATTGGAGAATCGGAGAGGGGTATCTTTATTTTCCATATTTTAGATGTGTATTTGCTTTTTGTTTTACTTTGCTTTCATTTTGCAGAAGGCAATTTTCAAACCCAGGTTATAAATTTACTCAAAAACTGGTAGATTTGTACTCAGGCTAGGTAACATCATCAGTGAACCTCCGGTAAAGCACTGGTGTTCTGCCCTTTTTGCAATTTCTGTGTTTTGGTCTGTTGTGGTGGGTGATATCACTTCCAGTTCTGTTTCTGAGAGTTTGGTAAAGGGCTCCAAATCTATATATTTGTTAATGGAATTCTGGTTTGGTTGCCTGGCCTCTAGGAATTTTCTGTCTTTGTTTAGCCTGTTCCAAGATGGATGTATTATCCCAGGTGAACTAGTTCCCTCTCTTCATTGATGTGTATGGATACCAATGATAGTTGGCCCTGTCTTTTGTTGGCTATTTGGTGCTCATGTATCCTGGTGGCTAGTTTCCTGCCCTTCTGTCCAATGTAATTTTCATTACAGTTTTTGCAGGGTATTTTGTATACGACATTTATTTGGTTGGTTGTTAGAAGAAGGCCCTTTAAATTAATCAGGAGCTGTTTGAGTGGGGTGGTAGGTTTCTGAGCTACCATGATGCCTTGGGGCTGGAGTGGTCTGTTCATATATTGGATCAGTTATGATTAGATTAGATTAGATTAGATTGGATTAGTTACAGTGTGGAAACAGACCCTTCGGCCCAACAAGTCCACACCCCCGCCGAAGTACAAACCACACAGACCCATTCCCCTACATTTACCCCTTCACCAAACACTACAGGCAATTTAGCATAGCCAATTCACCTAACCTGCACATTTTTTGACTGTGGGGGGAAACCCACACAGACACAGAGAGAATGTGTTATGTTATGTTTTCCAACAGTTAAGTTATTCTAGGTTCCATTTTCTTTTGCTTGTGTTTCAACTGTAGTGTTTAAAGAAGTTCTGTTTTGCTTAAAGTCAAGTGAGGTTGGGCCTTTGAAGACACATACAGGGGAATATATTACAGGGAATAAAGAAATGGCAGAAGAGTTGAAATGGTACTTCAGATCTGTGTTCACTTGGGAAGACAGAGCAATCTCCCTGAGGTAACAGTGGCTGAAGGATCAGAACTTAAGGGAATTTATATTTGCCAGGAATTGGTGTTGGAGAGACTGTTAGGTCTGAAGGTTGAAAAGTCCCCAGGGCCTGATGGTCTACATCCCATGGTACTGAAGGAGGTGGCTCGAGAAATCGTGGATGCGTTGGTGATTATTTTCCAGAGTTCGATAGATTTGGGATCAGTTCCTGTGGATTGGAAGGTGGCTAATGTTGTACCACTTTTTAAGAAAGGTGAAAGGGAGAAAGTAGGAAATTATAGACCAGTTAGTCTGACCTTAGTGGTGGGAAACTTGCAGGAGTCTGTTATAAATGATGAAATTATGACACATCTGGATAGGAGGAACAGGATAGATCAGAGTCAGAATGGATTTATGAAGGGAAATCATGCTTGACTAATCTTCTGGAATTTTTTGAGGATGTAACTCTGAAGATGGACAAGGGAGATCCAGTAGACAAAGTGGACCTGGACTTTCAGAAAGCTTTTGATGAAGTCCCACATCAGAGGCTCGTGAGCAAAATTAGCGTGCATGGTACTGTGGGCAATGTATGAACTTGGATTGAAAGTTGGTTGGCTGATAGGAAACAAAGGGTAGTGATAAATGGTTCCATTTTGGAATGGCAGGCAATGATCACTGGGGTACCGCAGGGATCAGTGCTGGGACCGCAGCTTTTTACAATATATGTTAATGATATAGAAGACGATATTAGTAATAATATTAGCAAATTTGCTGATGATACTAAGCTGGATGGCAGAGTGAAATGTGAGGAGGATGTTAGGAGATTACAGGGTGACCTGGAGAAGTTAGGTGAGTGGTCAGATGCATGGCAGATGCAGTTTAATGTGGATAAATGTATGGTTATCCACTTTGGTGGCAAGAACAGGAAGGCAGATTACAACCTAAATGGAGTCAAGTTAGATCTGGGTGTTCTTGTACACCAGTCAATGAAGGTAAGCATGCAGGTACAGCAGGTAGTGAAGAAGGTTAATAGCATGCTGGTTTTAATAATAAGAAGTATTGAGTACAGAAGCAAAGAGGTTCTTCTGCAGCTGTACAGGACCCCGGTGAGACCACACCTGGAGGACTGTGTGCAGTCTGGTCTCCAAATTTGAGGAATGACATTCTGGCTATTGAGGGAGTGCAACGTAGGTTCACGAGGTCAATTCCTGGAATGACAGGAGTGGAAGACTGGAGTGACTGGGCTTGTATACCCTTGAGTGTAGAAGACTGAGAGGGATATAAGATTATTAAAAAGTTGGACACTCCGAAGACAGGAAACATGTTTCCCTTGATGTGTGAGTGCCGAACCACAGGACACAGCTTAAAAATATGGGGTAGACCACTTAGGACAGAGATGAGAAGAAACCTCTTCACCCAAAGAGGGGTGGCTGTGTGGAATCCTCTGCCCCAGAAGGCAGTGGAGGCCCAGTCTCTGGATTCATTTCAGAAAGAGTTGGATAGAGCTCTCAAGGATAGTGGAATCAAGGGATATGGAGATAAGGCAGGAACAGGATACAGATTAAGGATGATCAGCCACGATCATATTGAATGGTGGTGCAGGCTCGAAGGGCAGAATGGCCTATTGTCTATTGTCTATAAGTAGTTGAACCTGCTACATCACTCCTGAAATAGCCACATCACACCTTCCTATTAAAGGAGAAAAAATTAGTGTGATCTGCATACATTATTTTAAGGATGTCTGGTCTGATCCACAACAAGAGGCTCTTCAGCCCATTGTGTGCGTACTGCCAAAGTATGCTTGACCTATACCAGGCCTACTTCCTGCACTGATATCAAAGCCTTGAAAGATATGAGGTGTACTGATTGAAGTATGTTTTAAAGATTGTGAGGTTTCCTGACTCAGCTCTCCGCCTTGGCAGTAGTTCCAGATGTCCATTGTACTGTGGCATTTAAAATCCCCTCTAAAGCTATTGCCATTCAGTTTCAACTTCACTTCATTGTTAGTCTTCAATTAAGATTCACAGCTACATTCTACTTACCCTGTCCATGTTCCTTATAAGCTTTTATCAGGTTCACAAAATCATTTGGTACAGACAAAGTACTTTAACCCATCGAGTCTGGACCACCACAAATATATGACCAACCACAGTAGGACCATTCAGCCACATGAGATCTACAGCCCCATGTACTCACTCAATTATTCTATCAGGGTTTCAAAACTTTCTGCTCCAAAAAAAACTCAAGATTATCTAGCCCCTCTTCACAGCTGAAATAATTGATCAATGGCAAAGTCCTTCTGAATCTCCTTTGCGCCCCCTCCAGCACAACCCTCTCTCACTAAAATGCTGCACAGGGTAAACTGGACAATCTCTCGAGGGCATGGCATAGGCTGGGAAACCCGGAGCAGGACACTGTCTCACAGCTAAGTGTAGGCTGGGAAATCCGGAGTGGGACATTCTCTCACAGCATGGAGTAAGCTTGCAAGCCTGGAGCGGACACTCTTTCGCAACCGAGTATCGGTTGGGGAACAAGGAATGGGCCCTCTGGTGGTATGGCATGGGCTGGGAAGTAGAGAACAGGACTTTGGTAATGACATGCTGTCGCAGTTGAGAAGGAAATGTTGGACTCTCTTTAAGTTATCAGACCATCAGAAATGAGAACATGATAATGTTTCATCATGCGTGGTCAGGAACACACGCTCCTACTTCTCACTGTGTGGTGTCATGCAGGCTGCTGTTGGTTCTTAAAGATAACTCTTGTCAGGATAACTCTGCGATCCACATTTGTTGACCTTCGGAACACACAGCACATGAGAAAAGGTTGTTCCTACAAAAGATAAACAACAGGTGAGCATTAGCTCACAGCTTTGTTTCTGAGAATATCCTCAATGCCCGTAAAGATGAATCCTACCTAATTATCTACCAAGAGACTGGCATCAGGTATAAATGTGAGCACTTTCCCGGGAAGTGCAGTAAACACGCAAATCTTGTGATTAAAATGCATGATAAACAAGTAGGTCCAGTGTTTGCCATTTATTATGCCATCCTTGCTGCTATCGGAGTTCCAGGTGAATTGTCTCATTAATTTTACTTTTACTTTAGTGATGGAGAGGGATAATCGTGTGCCGCAGGGCAAGAGCTATAGCTGGGGGCAGGGAAATTATGATGCAGTGAGGCATGACTTGGGATGTGTGGATTGGAAAAACAGGCTTCAAGAGAAGAACACTAATGAGATGTGGGGATTGTTCAAGGAGCAGCTACTGCGTGTCCTCGATAGGTATGTACCAGTCAGGCATGGTGTAAAGGGCCTTGTGAGGCAGCCGTGGTTTAGTAAGGAATTGGAGTCCATTGTGAAAGGGAAGAAGGCGGCATATGTAAAGATGAGGCGTGAAGGTTCAGTAGGGGCGATTGAGAGTTATAAGGTAGCCAGGAAGGAGCTAAAGAGGGAGCTAAGAGAAGCGAGAAGGGGACATGAAAAGTCTTTAGCTGGTAGGATTAGGGAAAACCCAAAGGCTTTCTATAGGTATGTCAAGAATAAAAGGATGACTAGGGTAGGTATCGGTCCAGTCAAGGATAGTAGTGGGAAGTTGTGTGTGGAGGCGGAGGAGATTGGAGAGACATTAAATCAGTACTTTTCATCAGTATTCACTCAGGAACAGGACACTGTTGCTGATGTGAATATGGAATCACAAATAATTAGAATGGATGC
Source organism: Hemiscyllium ocellatum (assembly GCF_020745735.1). Taxonomy (NCBI): domain Eukaryota; kingdom Metazoa; phylum Chordata; class Chondrichthyes; order Orectolobiformes; family Hemiscylliidae; genus Hemiscyllium; species Hemiscyllium ocellatum. The sequence goes on from NC_083433.1 coordinate 30,829,426, forward strand.
CCTGGAAATATGCAGGGAAGAGGTTTTGGGAATATTGGAAAGGATGAATATAGATAAGTCTCCTGGGCCTGATGGCATTTACCCCAGGATCCTATGGGAAGCTAGGGAGGAGATAGCAGAGCCATTGGCCTGGATCTTTATGTCGTCGTTGTCAACAGGAATAGTACCAGAGGACTGGAGGATAGCGAATGTGGTCCCATTGTTCAAGAAAGGGAGTAGGGATAGCCATAGCAACTATAGGCCAGAGAGTCTGACTTCAGTGGTGGGCAAAGTCTTAGAGAGAATGGTAAGGGATAAGATTTATGAACATCTGGGTAGGAATAACGTGATCAGGGATAGCCAGCATGGTTTTGTGAAGGGCAGGTCGTGCCTCACAAACCTTATTGAGTTCTTTGAGAAGGTGACCAAGGAAGTGGATGAGGGTAAAGCAGTAGATGTTGTGTATATGGATTTTAGTAAGGCGTTCGATAAGGTTCCCCATGGTAGGCTAATGCTAAAACTTCGGAGGTATGGCATTGAGGATACATTAGAGGTTTGGATTAGGAATTGGCTGGCTGGAAGGAGACAGAGGGTAGTAGTTGATGGATTATGTTCATCTTGGAGCGCAGTTACTAGCGGTGTACCACAAGGATCTGTTTTGGGACCATTGCTTTTTGTTATCTTTATAAATGATCTAGAGGAAGGACTTGAAAGCTGGGTAAGCAAGTTTGCGGATGACACAAAAGTCGGTGGAGTTGTGGATAGTGAGGAAGGAAGTGGTAGGTTACAGCGGGATATAGATAAGTTGCAGAGCTGGGCGGAAATGTGGCAAATGGAATTCAATGTAGCTAAGTGCGAAGTCGTTCACTTTGGTAGGAATAACAAGATGATGGATTACTGGGCTAATGGTAGGCTACTTGGTAGTGTGGATGAGCAGAGGGATCTTGGTGTCCATGTACACAGATCTCTGAAAGTTGCCACCCAGATAAATAGTGCTGTGAGGAAGGCATATGGTGTACTGGGCTTTATTGGCAGAGGAATTGAGTTCCGGAGTCCTGAGGTCATGTTGCAGTTGTATAAGACTCTGGTGCGGCCTCATCTGGAGTATTGTGTGCAGTTTTGGTCGCCATACTATAGGAAGGATGTGGAAGCTTTAGAACGAGTGCAGAGGAGGTTTACCAGGATGTTGCCTGGAATGGTAGGAAAATCTTATGAGGAAAGGCTGAGGCACTTGGGGCTGTTCTCATTGGAGAAGAGAAGGTTTAGGGGAGATCTGATAGAAGTGTATAAGATGATTAGGGGTTTAGATAGGGTAGATACTAAGAACCTTTTACCGCTAATGGAGTCAGGTGTTACTAGGGGATATAGCTTTAAATTAAGGGGTGGTAGGTATAGGACAGATGTTAGGGGTAGATTCTTCACACAGCGGGTTGTGAGTTCATGGAATGCCCTGCCCGTATCAGTGGTGAACTCTCCTTCTTTATGGTCATTTAAGCGGGCATTGGATAGGCATTTGGAAGTTATTGGGCTAGTATAGGTTAGGTAGGATTCGGTCGGCGCAACATCGAGGGCCGAAGGGCCTGTACTGCGCTGTATCCTTCTATGTTCTATGTTCTATAATTTCTGACTATGGTAATCATCCAGTATCTGCTGCAAGATGCATTTCATCAGTGATCTGTTTTATTTTCTGTTCATTTTAAGGCAGTTTTGTTTTTCTCCAGTTTAATTTAAAAAGGTGTTATAATTCACTGAAATAATGTATTTGATTTCACTGGTATAATTTTTCATTAGTTTTAATGTCAAATTTGAACAACAAACGTGTTAATTCCCCATTTTATCCGATGGTTTCTGGTGATAATCTCATGATATTCATACAAATTAATTTGTCTTTATTTTTGATGTGGAGATACCGGTGTTGGACTGGGGTGGGCAATGTCAGAAGACACACGACACCAGGTTATCGTCCAACAGGTTGACTTGCAATCACAAGGTTTCGGAGGGTTGCTGCACATGATGAAGGGACTGCACCCTGAAAGCTGGTGATTTCAACGGTACCTGTTGGACTAGACCCTGGTATCGTTCGACTTCTGACTTGCTTTATTTTTGACATTTTACCACATTCTTTGCATAATTTCTTCATATTGTCTAGACAGTTTGTCACCTGTAAAGTTATACTGTCGTCTTGTGTCAGATTACATTTATTGCTTTAATTGTAATTTCCCAATTTGATGTTATAGGCATAATTCTAGTGTAAGATTAATCCTGTCAGTGTTGCTGAATTTGACGACTACATCACAGAGTAATTGCAACTGCATTTACGTTATTGATAAAGTTGTTTTCGGTGAAATACCAGGAATTAAATTTGTTGTGATTGTCGTTGAATTGTAGACAGACACTGTTTTTGCTGAATTATGACTGTGCGGGTGAAATTTCATGATGTAATTTTCACTGTGGCTGAAATGTGATATCGCATTCAGTTTGGACATGTAAATCTATTTTGCAGTTGCTTTTGACAGTTAGAGAACAATTTTTTCAAATGATTCGTTAATTGGACAAGATGTATCCTTGAATAACTTTTGGAATGAATTTCATGAAATTACTTCTTTGACGGACAATGTTGGTTATTCAAAACTTGACGGAATCGTAACAGGACAGAATCGCTCCGATGTGGAAAGGGACTATTCGACCCGCTGAGCCCCCACTGGCTATTCAAACAAGCATGGTCACCGAGCGTCAATCTCCGTCTTTTCATCCATACCCTCACCTGTCACTTCTATCCGCATATACATTCAGTGCTGTCTTGAATAGAAAAATCATCTGCCTTTTTTACATTTCATGGAAATTCATTCCATATCCTTACATTTCAACTCATCCCTGTTTTTTTTCCCCCATCACTTTAAATCTCTAGTCTCTCGTTCCTTTTCCTTTATGAGTGGAAACAGCTTCTCCCTATATCCTCGATTCAATCCACTCATGATTTTGAAACTGCAGCCAAATCTCCTCTTGGCATTCTTCTGTCCAAGCAAAATAATCCCAACTTCTTTCAGTTTATTCTCATTACGTGATGCAAATCAATGGCTCCCAGCATGGCCGAAGGTATGTCATGGTTCAGATTAGAGTGGTGCTGGAAAAGCACAGCAGGTCAGGCAGCATTCGAGGAGCAGGAAAATCGATGTTTCGGGCAAAAGCCCTTCATCAGGAATGAGGGTGGGAACCTCCCGGTCAAGAGATAAATGGGAGGGGATGGGGTCGTTGAGAACTTAGCTGAGGGTGCAGTAGGTGGATGGAGGTGGAGGTAAAGGTGATAGGTTGAGAGGAGGGTGGAGCCCATAGGTGGGAAGGCAGATTGACAGGTGAGACCGGTCAAGAGGATGGTGCTGAGCTGTAAGTTTGGAACTGGGGTAATGTGGGGGAAGGTGAAATGAGGAAACTGGTGAAATCCACATTGATGCCATGGGATTGGAGTGTCCCGAGGTGAAAGTTGAGATGAACTTCCTCCAGGCATTGGGTGGTGGGGGACTGCTGATGGAGGAAGCCCAGGGCCTGCATGTCCTCAGCAAAGTGGGAGGGGGAGTTGAAATGTTCAGCAATGGGGTGGTGGGGTTGATGGGTGCGGGTGTCCCGGAACTGTTCTCTGAAGCGGTCTGCGAGGAGGTGTCCAGTCCCCCCAAATGTAGATGAAACCGCATCGGGAGCAACGGATACAGTAAATGACATGTGTGGAAGTGCAGGTGAAACTTTGATGAGGGTAGAAGGCTCCTTTGGGGCCTTGGATGGAGGTGATGAGTGAGGTGTGGGTACAGGTTTTGCAATTCCTGCAGTTTTAGGGGAAGGTGCCGGGGGGAGGGTGGGTTGTTTGGGGGGGTGGGCTGGGGGAGAAGGAAGGTGTGGACCTGACCAGTTAGTTGTGGAGGGAACGGTCTTTACGGAAAGTGGATAGGGATAAGGTGGGTATTAGATCCCTGGTGGTGGGGTGTGTTTGAAGGTGTCTGAAATGTCGGTGGATGATGCAATTTGTGCAGAGATTGGAGATGTGGAAGGTGAGCACCGGAAACGTTCTGGCATTGTTGCAGTTGGAGGGGTAGAGTTCGAGGGCAGATGTGGATGAGATGCATTGGAGGGCATCTTCAACTACATGGGAGGGGAAATTGTAGTCTTTAAAGACTGGTCATCTGGTGTGTTCTGTGGTGGAACTGCTACTCCTGGGGTCCGATGTGGCAGAGGTAGAGATATTTTTGCAGAAGGTAAGGTGGGAGGAGTTGCAATTCAGGTAGGTGTGGGAGTCAGTAGGTTTGTAAAAAATGACAGTGTTGAGTCGGTGATCGTTGATGGAGATGGAGAGGTCCATGGAGGGGAGGGAGGTGTCAGAGATGGTCCAGATGAATTTAAGGTCGGGGTGGTAGTTGTTGGTGAAGTTGGTGAACTGTTCAATCTCCTTGCCGGAGCACAAGGTGTCACCAATGCAGTCATGAATGTAATGGAGAAAAAGGTGGGAAGTGGTGCTGGTGTAACTACAGAAGATAGACTGTTCTATGTAACTGACACAGAGACAGGCAAAGATGGGGCCCATGCTGGTGCCCTTTCATCTGGAGGAAGTGGGAAGATTCGAAGGAGAAATTGTTAAGGGTGAAGACCAGTTCAGCCAAACAAGTAAGAGTGTCAATGGAAGTGGTGGGGACATCGGGAGAGGAAGGAACAGAGGGCTTGCAGGCCCTGGTCACAGCGGATGGAAGTGTATAGGGACTGGCTGTCCATGATGAAGATGAGGCTGAGGGTGCTGCGGAAACTGAAGTCTTGGAGGAGGTGGAGGACATGGGTATGTGTCCCGAATGTAAGTGGGGAGCTCCTGGATCAGGGCGATAGGAAAGTATCGAGGGAGGTGGAGATGAATTCAGTGGGGCAGGAGCAGGCAGAGACAATGGGTCACTCGGGGTAGTTAGGTTGTGGATCTGAGGTAGGAGGTAGAATCGGGTGGTGCGGGGTTCCCGAACTATGAAGACAGAAGCTGTGGATAGGAGATCCCCTGAGGTGATGAGGTTGTGTATGGTCTGGGAGATGATGGATTGGTGATGGGGGGGTGAGGTCATGGTCGGAGGGACTGTAGGAGAAGGTGCCAGGTTTCAGTGGCGCAGAGGTCAGTGCACCAAACTGCCACTGCACCAACCCCATGGAATTAATTTGGACTTCAACAGTTTCCCCTCCCCCACTTTACCCCATTTCCAACCTTCCAGCTCAGCACCATCCTCGTGACCAGTCCCACCTGTCAATCTTCCTTCTCACCTATCCGCTCCACCCTCCTCTCTGACCTCTCTTTACTTCCACCTTCCTCCACCTATTGCACTCTCAGCTACCTTCCTCCCAGCCCTACCTCTTCCAATTTCTCCCTCAACCTCCGAGGCTTCCAGCCTCATTCCTGATGAAGGAATTCTGACCGAAATATCAATTTTCTTGCTCCTCGGATGCTGCCTGACCTGCTGTGCTTTTCTAGCACCACTCTACTCTTGACTATAATCTCCAGCATCTTCATAACCAACTTCCGCCCATGTTATGGTTAAGTCTGTAGTAGAAGCTCTCAAGTCATAACCAATGAAGGGACCAAATTTTCCATTGCATCCTGTGCAAATGTCCTCCACAAAATCAGAAGAATGCTAATTCACTTTCATTTGTTTTGGGATATTTATCAGCAAGATGAATGGAAATGTTTTCAAGACAGAATAGTTAATTAAAATGACACCATTACAGTCGGTGACGTGTAATCTCATACTCCATTTCCAAACCTATGTTCCCTTGCTTCCTGTTACCTTGTTCCAGTATTTTTGATGTTTTTTTCTGTCTCACTTTTTCAGAATACTTCACTGCTTTTTATTCTCTCAAAATGTTGTATTATAAATCTGGATAAGGATACCTTACAATTGCTCATATGTAAAGGATTTCTGCAAACAGCCTTTTAAGTTAAATGTTTTTAATTTTCAACAAAATCCTGGGAACAGGTGATTGTTTTTCAATGTCAAAATCACAACTATCTAATTCCTGTTATGTTTTCTCCATCTGTTTCTATTGTAGCTAACCTGGCAGTGATTGTGATCTTATCTCGAAGAAGATGCGGTCTTTCCACAAATATCATATATTATCTTGTCTCTATGGCAGCAGCAGATCTTTTGATCATTGTCACAGTTGTAATATTAAACCGTATTGTTGTGATTTATTTCCAATTCAGTTTCCTGTCTCTCACACCTGTCTGCAGTATTCATAATTCATTAAGTTTTGCAGCCATTGACAGTTCTGTCTGGTTAACGGTCACTTTCACCTTTGATCGATTTGTGGCCATATGTTGTCAAAAGCTGAAATTAAAATATTGCACGAAGAAGGTGGCATCATGGGTCATAGGATCGGTTTGTGCAGTGTCCTTCATGAAAAATATATTTGCGTATTTCCATTTTAAACCTATATACATAATTGACAAAATACCATGGTTCTGCGACCTAAAACCAGAATATTATACTGCACTGGCGTGGGCTGTATATGACTGGATTCGTTCCATTTTGACTCCGTGTCTTCCTTTCATCCTGATATTACTGCTCAATGTTTTGACTGTCAGGCATATTTTTGCCACCAATCGAGCCCGTAGGAGACTCCGGACTCGGGGCAAAGGAGAGACTCAGAGTGACCCTGAGATAGAGAAGCGGAGAAAGTCCATTGCTTTACTCTTTGGCATCTCAGGAACATTCATCCTATTATATTTGTTATATTTTGTTACAATCTTTTACGTTCGAATTGCGAACATTCCTTATTCCTCGGGATCTGATCGCGACAAACCGATATTCGTTGTCGAACAAAGTGGATACATGCTTCAGTTATTGAACTCCTGCATCAATCCATTTATTTATGCAGGGACCCAGAGTAAAATCAGAGAGGAGATAAAGAATGGTCTGAAATATCCATTCAGTCTGTTTGCTAAATTGTTGAAAAATTAAAAATGAAAGAAACTAACATAATTCATATCGCAGCATACTTTCTTATTATACCTTTTTATTGCAAACAATTGTTCCATACTGAGTACTTTGAAATCTTGAGCTAACGCTTCTAGAATGTGTAGCGAGTGAAGAGTGTCTTATCACATGTATTTACCTTGCAAAATATTCTGTAAATTCCCAGCTGTATCACATGTTGCTCACTGTAATCCATTTACACTTGGCTGGAGTGCAGTGAATTATGCGGAATTGGCGTGTGGTGACTTCGCGTTCATGTCTTGTGTACATGTTTGGATCTCATACCTTAAAAATGTTTGTAATTGTCTTGTGGATGGCGCATCCTAAGCTAGTAAAATGTTTGCAGCTGTTCAAGCATGCAATGTTGTGATGCTTTCTTTTTCACTCAATTCCATCTGCCCCAAAATCAACTTGGAGAAAGTGAATACTTCAGATGTTGGAGATCAGAGTCAAGAGTGTAGTGCTGGGATGCTGCATGACCTGCTGTGCTTTTCCAGCACCACATTCTGAACCCATAAATTTATCCAACAAATGTCATCCTCATATCAACTGCAATTGGAATTAATATTTTTTTGCCAGATATTGCATTTGGTGTGCTGTGCCAAGTAGTTAAAAGATGTGATGAATACAGAACTGCTGCATGTATCCAGCAGGCAGTGAAATTTAATAAGGAGAAAGATTTTATTTATTCCCGATAGCCGTGGACCCTGTGGAGGCCGCGAATCTGTCGGCGATGGTCTTCCTGGTGATCGTGGAGGCAGTTGTCTGGGCGGCGATCGCGGAGGCTGCGAGGTCGGTGGGGGCGGAAGTGACGTCATGGCTCGCGTCGGCGTTTGCTGCCGCAGGCGCTGTAGCGGCCGCGTGGTTAATGGCGCCAGAGTGATTTCGGAGGTCGATGGAAGATTCTGGAACAGTTGAGGAACCCAGAGTGTTGGGGTACGTACATGAAAGTTTTGGTACTTACTGTCTTTAATTTCTGATAAGGCTTGGAAGAAATGTTTGTTTAGTGTATGGATTCTTCTGTGGATGAACAACAGTAGAGGTCCTTTGTAGGTCTGTGAGAATGTTGTCCTGAGCTGGGGTATGGCTGATTAAAGGGAATGTAGCTAGCGGCGCATGGCTGCAAGCGTGAAGCGTTTCAGGAACATTCCTGAAGAAGGGTTCATGCCCGAAACGTCGATTCTCCTGCTCTTTGGATGCTGCCTGACCTGCTGCGCTTTTCCAGCAACACATTTTCAGCAGTGACATTTAATGACCCTTCTCAAGGAAGTATGACTGGCTCTGAGGTGAAAATAGGTTCCCATCCTGAGGAATTCAAGAATGAATAGCAGCTGGCAACTCAGGATGGGGGCCGATGACTAGTGGAGTTCTGCAAGGGTCAGTGTTGGGGCCACAACTTTTCATTAATGATCTGGATGAAGGAACCAAGGACATTCTGGTTACACCTGCAGATGGTAAAAAGATAGATGGAGGAACAACTAGTTTTGAGGATGTGGGGAGTCAGTAGAAGTATTTAGACAGGTTAGGAGAGTGGAATAAATAAGTGACAGATGGAATACAACGTGGAAAGATGTGACGTTATGTACTTTGGTAGGATGAACAGAGGCAGGGACTATTTTCTATATGTGTTAAAAATTCAGAAATCTGAAGCAAAATGGTACTTGGGACTCCTAGTTCAGGTTTCTCTTCAGGTAAACCTGCAGGTTGTGTCAGTTAGTACAATGTTGTCATTCCTTTCGAGATGACTTGAATATAAAAGCTGGGATATACTTCTGAGCCTTTGTAAAGCTCTGGTCAGACCACATTTAGAGTATTGTGATTAATTTTGGACCTCATACATCTGGAAGGATGTACTGGCCGTGGATTGGGTCCAGGTAAAGTTCATGAAAATGATCCCAGAAATGAAAGCTTAACATATGAGAAATGTTTGTGTCTATACTTATTGGAGTTTTGAAGAATAAAGGGGATCGAATTGAAATTTACAGAAAATTGAGCAGCCTGGACAGAGTGGACATTGGAAAATGTTTCCATTGGAAGGCAAGACTAGGACTCTAGGGCACAGCCTGAGAGTAAAGGGAAGAGCTTTTAGAACAGAGATGAGGAGAAATGTCTTCAGCCAGAGAGTGGTGAATCTATCGAATCCATTGCAACAGAAAGGTGTGGAGTCCAGGTCATTGAGTACATTTGAAACGAGAAATAGATAGGTTCTTGGTTGTCAATGTTTTCAAAGGTTACAGGGAGAAAGTCGGAGAATGAGGTTGAAGAAACTGATCAGCCATTATTGAATGGTGGAACAGTCTTGATGGGCCAAATGGCCTAATTTCGGCTCCTATATCTTGTGCTCATCTGGAATATTGAACGAAAGAATACTGAGTTTGATATTGAATCTAATACACCACACTGCGATGTCGTCCTCGATCTGTGCTCAACAGCTCAGTGTACTAAACCAAGCACTCTGTACCCAGCTGTGACTTCACCAACCGAGGCCATCTCCCCATCTCCACATTCTCAGGATAAGTTAATCATGGAATATGATGCTGCGAGAAAGCATGTCACTGTCTGTCCACATAACCATATCCTAGAGTTTAAGGGCTGGACACAAAACAATTTAATAGATCTTCAAATACAAACTATTGCTTTAATTGGTTTAAGTTCTCCACATAACAATCCTTCATATGATGTGTACTCTCCGACAGTGCTGAAAATGTATTGCTGGAAAAGTGCAGCAGGTCAGGCAGCATCCAAGGAGCAGGAGATTGACGTTTCGGGCATAAGCCCTTCTTCAGGAATGATGCTGCCTGACCTGCTGCGCTTTTCCAGCAACACATTTTCAGCTCTGATCTCCAGCATCTGCAGTCCTCACTTACTCTCTGACAGTGACAACCAATCAGCATAATGAAAGTCACAGGGTCAACACTTACTATGCAATTCCTAAGGTATTCAGTTCCAGTCAATAATCACACTGTATTCCCACAGTGAATGAAAACTGCCCCTCCCTGTCGCAGTTGGACACGGGACACATTGTACAGCAGAAGAAATACATCCATGTCTGATTTATATTTGGAAAGATTTTACACAGACAGCAGTTTGTTTGAAAATATTCTGATCCAGAATCAGAAATCTGACAGATTCTGAAAGTTTTATTTTCACAGCTTTGAAAGCCAGACAGAGCAGGGGGTCACTCAGAAAATTTCAGAACGATAGTAGATACCACAGAAACAAAGTTGACAATCAACTTATGAATGTATGAGCAGAAAAGAAATCCAGAAATTTCTGTGAAAGCTTACAGAGTATGGATACAAAGGCAGCTGATTACATTACAAATTATAGGTTTTTCTGTATGTCTCGTTATATAACATATATGTCATGCATACAACAATTCTAACTATTACACGGAGGCATTGTTCCTGATGTAGGAATGTTGGAAATATTGATTAAAAAATTGGAAATAGAAAATGATCCTTACGTCGTCTACATTCAGGTGATCAGTCTCTCAGGAGGTTGGCAATTCCTGGAAGAAGTTCTCCATGTCTCAGAAACCTTTTCTGGAGCAATCTCCTGGGTTTTCAGAAGCTCCTGTTTATCCACAGATATGTCCCTCTTCGATTGGCTACAGTTGTCTCCTCTCTAGGTATGGCCAACCTTGGCTCAGAGACACATGACTTAATTGACATCACTGGTTCCATCTGGTCCAGCTCAGTATTCAGAGGGTCCTCTACTTGCTGCTGATGTGTGGTGATCAGCTGCTCCACATGTCTCCTCCACACCATTTAGAACATAGACCATGGAACAGTATAGGCCTTTTGGCTTTCGATGTCATGTCTACCTATTATTCTACTCCAAAATCAAACTAACCTACATACCCTTCATTTACTATCATCCATGTGCCTATCCAAGAGTCACTTAATGTCCCCAGTGTATCTGACTTTACTACCACTCCTGGCAGTGTATTCCACACACCCACTACCCAGTGTGGAAAGAACCGATCTCTGACATCTCCCCTCAACCTTCCTCAGACCATCTTAAAATTATGCCCCTCATGATAGCTATTTCCACCCTGGAAAAAATTCTCTGACAATCCACTGTTTCTGTGCCTCTCATCGTCTTGTACACCTCTATCAAGTCACCTCTTATCCTTCTTCACTCCAATGAGAAAGCCCCAGCTCCCTCAACCATTTCTTCATAGGACATGCTCTCCAATCCAGGCAGCATCCTAGTAAATCTCCTCTGCACCCTCTCTAAAGCTCCCACATCCTATCTACAATGTCGGTGACCAGAACTGAACACAATGTTCCAAGTGTGGTCTAACCAGGACTCTATAAAGCTGCCGCATAATCTTGTGGCTCTTCAACTCAATCTCCCTGCTAATGAACACCAACACACCATATACCTTCCAAACTACCTGTAAAAATTTGTTGGCAACTTTGAGGAATATGTGGATGTGGATTCCAAGATCCCTCTCTTCCTCCGCACTGCCAAGAACCCTGCCTTTAACCCTGTAATCTGCATTCAAAGTTGACCTTCCAAAGTGAATTGCTTCACGCTTTTCCAGGTTGAACTCCATCTGCCACTTCCCAGCCCAGGATTTCACCCTCATCTGCAAAAAAACCCTGTTTCAGCTACCCAGCCACTGGGATCCATTTGTCACCAAATATATAATTCACCAAAACACTCTCTCCTTTTTGGAATACACATGACCATACAGTTCCTGCCCTTCTGACTATCGACCACTCTCGATCTCACTCAACCACCGCTCTGGTCTCTGCTGGGTGTGGTAAGTCAAATGTGGTTCTCAGCTAGTGATGGAACATTAAGGACACCTGTGAGTAGGCATCATTGCATGTGTCATATTCCTGTACATACTGAGGAACATTTTGAATTGCCATCCTAGCGAAACCTCTCCTTGAGAGGCTTTTCAGGCTGCTTCAAGGTTTGTTCAAATTTGTCCGCCTGGCCATTTGTTGCAGGATGATTGGGAGCTGAGGTTAATTGTCTGACTCAGTGATTTTTCAGGTACTCCTTGAAAAGTTGCACCAGAAATAGTCCACCGTTGGCTCTCGTGAATTGTTTTGAGCTCCTGAACCTGGCAAATATTCCTTCCAGTTGGTGCAACATTGCTTCCGCTGATACTGACCTCATGGCCGCCACTTCCAGACAATTGGAGTGAGTATTTTGTGATCACAAGTAACATCTGTCCTTCTACTGGTCCTGCGTGATTGACACAAATCCACTGCCATGATGATTGAGACCATTCCCATTGGCGAAGCGATGACAGTGTCAGCAACTTCCTTACTAATGCACAAAATTGGCATGACCCCACATTCTTCTCAAATGTTGGACCCCATCGTCTGCCAGAAAATGAAGCTCCTGGCCATTTCTTTAATTCATACCATGCTGAGGTGCCCGTGGGTACACTTGTTCCAGCACAAATCCTCTTAATGGGGAAGGGATAACAACTTTCATTCCACATATTCAACACTCATCTGATATGGACAACTCCCACCTACTGGACAGGTAAGGGTTTACATATGGGTGGTTTCTATGACAAGTCCTTCATTCCAGAACAAAGCCTGTTGCTAACTTCAAGACCTCTTCATTCTGAGTAATGTTCTACACCTGACTCACAAACACCAATATCTTGTCTTCTGGGCAAAAGTGTATAATTTCTAGGTTGCAGTCAAGAACATCCTAATTTCCTGGCAGTGCTAACCTTGATAAAGCATCTGCCTTGCCATTATTCTCTCACTGTTGGATCCAGATCTCACATGAAGGAGGCTCACAGAACCAGTGCCCATCCCTGCAGGTGTGCTGCTGCCATTAACAGTATTCCTATGTATGGGCCAAAAATGGAGGTTAGTGGCCTGTGGTCTGTCAACAGCCTGCCATAAAGGCATTGACTGTTCTTCTTAACACCGTCACAATTCCCAATCCTTGTATTTCCACTTGCGCATTATTATCCTCTATCTTTAGTGATGTTGATGTGAACACAATGGGCCTTTCCACTCCATTCAGCAAGATCTGTGACAGTGCAGTTACAACCCCACAAGGCAAGGCATCACATGTCAACTGCAGTGGCAAACTTTTGTCGAAATGAAGCAACATTTCTGATATTTTTAGGGCTTGCTTCACCTCTTCGTGACCTCCTTCACATTCCTACTTCAATTTCTACAGCCGCCATTTGTGCAGAAACTGTTGCAGGTTTTGTCAGATCAGGCAGGAATTTGCCATAGTAATTTACAAGGCACCTTGATGGCAACTCCCATTTTCTTCAGGACTTTGTGCAATCCCTCATCATCGATTTATGACCAGATAGTCAATGGAGTCCTTAAAAAGAAAACTCACATTTCTCCCATTTTACTTGGAGGCCATGCTTCTGTAACCTTTTTAGGGTTTCTTATGGGCTGCTCAAATTATTATTTTCAGGGGATCCAATAACCAAACTTTCAACCAAATAATGCTCGACACTCATTCGTAATTTGTCCCATGGCCTCTCAAACAGACGTGGTGCTGACATAATGCCAAATGGAAGTTGCTTGCAGCAGAATTGTCCTCTGGGTATCACTGTCATCAGCATTGGCTGACTCTCCTTCATGATTCTCAGCTGTGATCAGGAATACGACAGATCCATTTTTTAGGATTCCTTTTCCCCAACCAGTCCACTGAAGAGGTCCTCAATGAGTGGAAATGGGTATTGAATGCCACAAGTCCTAACTGTGCATTCTGTGTTGAAGATAGGAATGATTCGAGTGGCCCAACTATTAGTGGTTCCTGGTTCCAATGCTCACAACTTCACCAGTCATTCCAGTTCTGCCTTCCACTTTGGGCGGATTGCATAAAGTACTGTACACGCCTTCAGATTCATGGGATAAGCCTTCTGCTTCAACTGAAGTTTGATTTCTATTCCTTTCTTTTCACCCAGAATTGCTTTGAAGACATCTTTATATCTGTTAAAAATCTATCACAAATTCATTTTGAGACCACCAGTCTCTTAAACATGCCCCAAATTAACTTTAATTCCTGTAACCAGGAGTGTCTGAATATCATGACACACAGAGGCATGCTGGCACACTGTTCTCTTAGTTGTATTTTAACCACAACATAGATGTTCAGTAGCACCAGTTGTTCTGGGTGTGTCTGTGAAGTAATTTTGTTAGGCTTCTCAGTTTGGGATTCAGAGACAAAACTACATACGTATTCATTCCCATTTGAACTTTCTTTCCGTATGATTTGTGAACATTCTAGAAATGTTTTGCTTCACCTTGTCCCGGCGGGATGTTTCTGCAAAACTCTACTGACTGTGGGCGTCTGATCTCTCCTTCACACCCGACTGATTCCTCCTCACTCCCGAGCTGGCAGCATGTGCCTTATGCATTGCCCTCTGAATTGTCTCCTTGAGAGGCCCATTCCCTGGCTTGAGTTATAATGGGGCAAATTCTGGCAAAAGTGCCCACTCGTTCACACCTGCAGCACTGGGATTCTCGATTCCAACGCGCTGATTCCTTGTGGCCACTCTTGAAATGTTGTTGGCATTCTTAGTTGATGGAGGAGAAAGTGAGGTCTGCAGATGCTGGAGATCAGAGCTGAAAATGTGTTGCTGTAAAAGCGCAGCAGGTCAGGCAGCATCCAAGGAACAGGAAATTCGACATTTCGGGCATAAGCCCTTTATCAGGAATGAGGAACATTCTATAGTTGATGCTGAGTATCTGCTAATTGATGCTCTCATGCATCCTCACTCAACTGGGTTACTGCTCTGGAGACCAACTCTATCAGGGAGCAATTTAAAAAGCTGCCTCTGGGCCTCTTCTTGATCCTGGCTTCCATTGGAATGCTTCTTGTCTGAGGACATAAACCAAACAGAGTCACAAAGAATCTGAGAGGAACCCACCGAATTTTTCTCACCTGTTTCAGGCAGCCACAAATTGGCGATGGACTCTGCTTTGTTCTGTACCACAGTATAAAACGGAAATGCTCCACACTTATCAGTGGCTGTGGTGCAAATTAACTTCCAAACACTTGTCTTCTCCAGTTTTCCTTGGTTGCACCAGATCCTTAGAATCATGAAGTACTTGCACCCCATGAGTTTCAAGAAAACTGGTATCATTAAGTCTTCAGACTTTGTTCTCCATTATGAAACCACTAAAAACTCAGGGTATACCATCCAAATTTCAGTCTTTTCATCAAATGGTTCCATCGCTACAAATTGACACATCTGTTTGTTTTCCCATCATTGGGAATTTTCCTTGCCACTCAAGTAAAGTAGCCATTCGCTGCCTGAATCACCTCAATGAATGCTCCTGTGTCTGCCACTCCCTTACCGACCCTGCTGGCATATTGTTCTTCCTTGATATAGACTGCAGACTGAGTCCCCTTGCAGTCGCAGTCCAGTATGACATTGGTAAGTAGTTGGGTTATCATTCCCCTCTTCCGCTGTTGACGATGGCCCAAGTCTCCTCAGAACAGCCACTATCGGCTCATTCCATATGCATAAAATTCTTCCTTGGCATCAACAGCATCTCAAGTCCCCTCTCAATCACTTCGCCTGAAATCTTTATAATCTTACAATTGTAATCTCACATTTCAATCCTGCGTTATTATCCATGTCCCGGATGATGTCTTTGCTCCTGACAAACAAACCATTCACTCAGATTCTGTGGAACATATTCCATTCTCATTGCCAATTATTATATTTGCCATTCACATTGAACCATAAATCGAACACAAAGTAGACAGAAGATAAACTTGAACAGCGAATATTTTATTGTAGGTCTCTCATGTCCACAATCAGTTTTAGACTTCACCTCCCCCTCGTGTCCAAGTCACCTGATTCACTCTCTTAAAAGGGCAACACACATCCAACTCCATATGTAACAATGTCTTGTCTGAAATGAAAAAAGCAGGACTAATCCAATCCAGACAATTTGTATCCAATCAGTTTACTGTCGATCATGAGTTACTCTCGATCATGATCTGTGTTATGAACAGTGCTATCAAGCAGTACCTGATCATCAATAATCTGCTCAGTTATGCCCAGTTTGGATTCCGCCAGGGTCACACAGCTCCTCACCTCCTTGGTTCACACATGGATAAAACAGCTGAAAGGCAGAGGTGAGGCTTCAGTGGAGGTGATGACTGAGTTGCATCATTATTGCACTGTTAATGCAGAGATCCAGGAAATACTCTGGGGACCTGAATTTGAACCCTGTCACAGCAGATGGTGGAAATTGAATTGGTAAAACAATCTGGAATTAGGAGTCTAATGAACATCATAAAACCATTGTCGACTGCTGGAAGGAAATGCTTCTGATTCACAAATGCCCTTTAGGGAAGGAAACTGCCATTCTTACTTCATCTGGCCTACACGTGACTCCAGACTAACAGAAATGTAGTTCACTCTAACCTGTAATGCCCTTATCTCAAGAATGAATTTTACAAAATGAGGTGAATGTGATAGCCCTTGGCATCAAGGCCACACTCCACTGAGTGTGGCATCACAGAACCGAAGCAAAACTAGAATCACATGGTATCAGGGACAAACACTTCACATACCAGTCATACCCGATACGTCGGAAGGCAGTTGTGGTTGTTGGAGGTCAGTAAGCTCAGCTCCAGTACTTCACTGTAGGAGTTCCTCAGGATGGGGTCCTCAGCCCAACCATCTTCAGCTGCTTCACCAATTTCCATCTCCTCATCTTAAGGTCAGAATTGGAGATGTTCACAAATGATTGCACAACGTTCAACACCATTCACGAACTCCACAGATACTGGAGCCATCCATTATCAAATGCAACATTCCGCAGGCTTGAACTAATATGTAGAAATTAACATACATGCCACATAAATGTCAGGCAATACCTGTCAACAATTAGAGAAATCTACCCACCGCCCCTTGACATTCAATGATATCACCATCACTGGACCCCCCACCCCACCCCGCCCCCCCATTATCACCATATAAACACAGTGGCTACAAGAGCAGGTTAGAAGCGAACAATACAATGGCAAATAACTGAGGTCCTCACTCTGACAGCATTTCCACCATCTTCATGGAATACTCCCCACTTTCTTGGCAACATCAATAACACTCAAGAAGCTTGAGTATTGTTGAGGACAAGGCGACCTGCTTGATTGATTGCTCTGACATCCACAAGCATCAATTCTCTCCTTCATTGATGCCTTGTTCCAGCAGTGTGTGCTATCTACAAGGTGCACTGTAAAAATTCATTGAAGATCTTTTGACACCACCTTCTCCAAACCCTTTCATCAAGAAAAACAGGGGCAGCAGATATATGGAAATACCACCAACACTTTTCCATCACAGTCCCTAGATAGAAATTCTGAAATTCTTTCCTTAAGAACATTGTAGGTTACCCGACAAATGTGGACTGCACATGTTAAAATGGAAGCCCGTTTCAATGGCAGCTTGGTAAAAGCAATAAATGCTGGGCAGCGGACCAATGGTATCCACATTCCACATCTGAACAAATAAGTTAAAATATGTATCGCTTACATGTTGGTTTAAAAGCCAACTGCCAACACAATATAAGAGATATTTCTATATGTTGTTTTTAATCCTCAGATATTGTTTTCTAAGTTTCTGCTTGGTTCAACATTTGCCTAAAATGTACTTACTCACGCTGTGATATTGTGACAGAGCACAATACAAATTAGACAACCTCTTGGTACTGGGCACTACCAAGTTCTCTGTTACAGTCTGACCAACAGAGAATCACAGCATCAGCTCCTGTCCCAGTTTTAGAAATCAGCTGAGCCTGGCAGTAAATGACCTGCTGCTCTGCATTTCTATGATTCATGTCCCAAAATAAAACATCTGAGTTCACCTCATTGATATCATTAGAAAACACAATATAACCTTCCCATTTCATCATCAAATGAAGTCAATGATTGACCTCAAGTATTCCTTACTTTGAGGCACAAAAAGAACAGAATACATGTAGCACTTCTAATTCACAGCCTTGTACCCCACATTAAATCATCAGCCACATGATGGATTTTATCATTCCAATTACAATTCAACCACATTTAGAAAACAAGTGTGATGATTCTACTCCATTAATAAAGGTTATGCTGTCCTTAGTTAATTTTCAGAGAAGTTGTTAAAGACACAGACTCTGAAAAGTCTAATTGAAGGGTGTTTCAGGCCAATTTGATCATAGCTACTGGATACTGCCTCAGTTAGAAGCCTTTCAAGTTTTAAACAAAAAGCAATTGTATAATGGTCGGGAAGTGGCCATTTCTTCCAGCTCAGTTTTTTCTCTGGTTTAGTTTGGTTTTTAGCAATAGTATTGAAAAGCTGCTGGACCCAAAGAAGCAGGTCCAGGCTGATCCACCTCTCTCTGAAATCTCTCTGCTATGACCCTGTGTTTGATTTTGCCAAGTGGTGTTTAAGGGTATTGTACAAGTATTTGGAACAGCATCACTATGTTGGTAATGTCTGTTAGGTTAAGTTATTCTGTATACTGTTCTCTTTCGTTTGTGTTTCATTTGATAATCTTACAAATAAATTCTGTTCTGTTTAAAACTGAGTGGATTGACCAGCTGCATCACTCCTGGAATATCCACCTTACATACATTGCATACATCTGTAATGGGACTTGAAGCCAGAACAATTGGCTCGATATATAGCCATTACAACTGAGCCCTCCAATATTTTCAGTGATTTGAAAATGAGTAAGCATTCATTATTTGCACTTGAGTCAAACCAGGGATGGAGTTAAACATGCCAAGTCTTGAGCATAAATTACCAAGGGATATAAATCATGTTTAGAAACCTCTTGTAATTCCTCCAGGCGAAATGGTAATATCGGTGATCAATATCCTGAAACACTGAATTTTTTAGCTCGAAGAGATAGCAACCCATTGATCCCTCCCTGCCATTCAATATAATCACAGCTGATCCTCAATCACATTCTACATTCTCGCTTTCTCCCCATGTAGCTTGATGCCTTTAAAATTCAAACATTTATCTGTGTCTTGCTGAGAATATAGTCAGTAACTTGATCTCCCCTGATTTCTGTGGTAGGAGTTTCCATAGTTCAATTCCCTTTTAGTGGATAAATGTTTCCTCATCTTTGTGATTTAGTTAAAAGTTATACAACACCAGGTTACAGTCCAACAGGTTTATTGGAAAGTACCAGCTTTCTGAGTGCTGCTCCTTCCTCAGGTTGCGAGCTGACGAAGGAGCAGCGCTCCGAAAGCCTGTACTTCCAAATAAACCTGTTAGACTATCACCTGGTGATATATGGTTTTTTACTCTTGCAATGAAGACCGATCGACCATTTGCCTTCCCCTTGCTCACTGCACGTGTCTATCTGCTTTCAGTGACTGGTGTACAAAGACACTGGAGCACTTTATATATCAACACTTGCAAAATTTTACCAGCATTTAAATCGCACTCTTGCTTTCTGTTTTTGTTTTCAAGCTGACGTTTATAACATCATATTTGCTATGTTGTACTTCATCTATCTCTCATTCTTCGTTCACTCACTCGACATGTCCGAATCACCAGTTAAATATTTTCCTCCCTACAACTCACAGCCACACTGGTCTGTGTTGTCAGCGAAGTCGGGAATGTGGCATTTGGTTCCCTCAGCCCGATCATTTATATATATCGGGAATTACTTAGATCAAAATACTGATCCTTCTGAGACCCTGTTAGTCACTGCCTGGCACTGTGGCGGGGTGGGTGTTGGCAGACTGGTTGGCACTGCTACCTCACAGAATCAGGAACTGGGGTTCAATTCCAGCTCTGTGTGAGTTTACACATACTCTGTGTTTCTGTGGGTTTTCTCTGGGTGATCTGGTTTCCTCCCACACAGGTTTGGAAGTTAAATGCCATGCTACATTGCCCCGTAGAATGCAGCGATGTGCAGGTTAGGTAGTTTAACTCAACTAATGGTGGGATTATGCGGCTAGTAAGGGATGTTCATCACAAGGGTCAGTGCACTCTCAAATGGCCTCTGTCTGCACTGTAGGGATTCTCTAATACTTGATAAATTCTCTGTTTCCTGAAATGTCAATTCTCCTGCTCCTCGTATGCTGCTTGACCTGCTGTGCCTTTCCAGCGCTACAGTTTTCAACCCTGGAGAGTCAGCAGGCCTCACTCCGGCCACCTCCACATCAGCAGAAATGAGAAAGCAAAAGACGCCAAAGAGGACGACAAAGAGAGAAGGATACTGGAGCTTACGGTTTCAGAAGCCCCAACACATGTCGCTGTCATCTTGCATTCTGAGCATTTCATCTTGTTCATGTTTCCCATATTGAATATTATAAGCCATTATTGAAAGGACTTTATGTTTAGAGTGGATAGGGCTCCATAAAATTGCACTGATTTTTCCAGGATCATGTCCAACATTCTCAATGCTGTTGGGACTGGAGCCATCTGGACCAAGGGAGAACATGTGTTCACATTCCCCAGATGTTTTCTTGATGGGAGTGCAGTAGAAAGGTACTTGCTACAGCATCCACAATATTTGTATGCCAATTGTATTTCTGCGCTCTTACAATGAGTTTGCTGGTTGTTTTGAATTCCATAATGATAATGATTGGAGAATAAGCGATGGTGGCATCTTTAAATTCGGTATTCTGGATGTGTGTTTGATTTTTGTTCTACTTTGCTTTCATTATGGAGACAGCAATTTCCAAACTATTACCTGATTCACCTTGTCCTTGTGAGACGCACAAGAATGTTAATAAAAAGAAGGCGTGTCACTGTCTGATAAAACAAAACAGTAATGAGCGAAATGATCAGTGATCGTAACTACATTTGCCATTGCTGGGGAAAGGAGATGTTCCCTGGGCATTTTTTCGTCTTTTGTATATCTCTTTCCTTCAGGTGTATTTATTTGTTGCACACTTAACAATCTGATGCGTGAACATTCATTGATGAAGATGCTCAAAGTGGATTCTAATTGAACACGACTCTGAGCAAATCATGTCGGAATACTGAATGCCAGATAATGTTAGTATCTAATGGGTTTCCACAGCTGACTCAGGGCCTAAAATATGTCAGGAGAGTACCGCCTGCGATTAGACTCAGAATGAGAATCAGTGTGAGTTTATTTCTGTTTAAGGTCACTCTTCCACTAATCAGGTGGATGAGATTTTTGTTTTGTTGTTGTCATTATTGTAGTTGTTGTTATTATTATTGTTGTTGTTGTTGTGTGAACAGGATGCACTTGACCAACATGGTCCAATACGTCTGAGCATTGCTTCAGTTCGAGAACATGTTGGCTCCATGTACAGCTCATTGTTCCACATCAACCCACAGTGTTACTGTTCATGTGCTTTCAATCCTCAGAAATGTTGTTGGATACAATGCCTTCACATGTCGTTTGTTGTCATGTGGAATAATTTGAATTGGGTGCAGATTAACATATAGGTTGCTTGGACTCACAGGATTTGGCCGAAAGCGTTCATGAATTGAAGAAACAAGTTGAAACTGAGATTATAGTGTAATCGCGTAAATGACTGTTATGCCTTGAATTCTGCACGTCCCTGGCTTGTTTCAAAAGGAAAAGGCAAAGCTGAACTTGCAATTTCCTTCCGGTCCATGGAACTTTGATGCTTGGTCTACAATTGTTGCTGGCTGGATCTACTCTATCAGAGAATCCCTACAGTGTGGAAACAGGACATTTAGCCCAACAAAATCCACGCCGACCCTCTGATGAGTATCCCACCCTGACACATTCCCCTACCTTGTTACTTTACATTAACCCTGACTACTGTGATGGCATGAGTAACATTCCGAAATCTAAGTGCTTGGTCTCAAATATCACTTCATGTCTCGATGGCCCTGAGAGCTGCATTGATGTTGCATTCATCAACTTGACATTAAAAATTTTAAAAATACTTTCAATATACAGGTCGAGGGAGAATTTGTTTTTCCATTTGTAATAGTCCCTTCATAAGCTCTGATCAGGTCTTTCCAAGTAATCGTGTTATCTTTTTTGTGCTTCCCCCAGTGGGAATCTTTGTAAGAGAGAGATAGAGACAGAGACAGTTGCGAAGAAAGCAGTCATTTCTTCCTCCTGAAAGGGGCAGGAGATGTTGAAAAGTGTCATGGCAGAGTATCCTTCGATATGACATAAAGTTGAATCCATTTGGAGGATATTGGGCTCATTGCAGTGTCACAGAAGCATACAGTTCAGAAGAGTGTGATGATGCAATGATTTTCAAAAGGTTATTTTGTCCTTGGTGTTTTTGAAGATAGATTGTAAAAGCTTTTTATTCAACATTGCTTTCATTTTAGAGATGGCAATTTTCAAACTGCTACATTGTCCTTGTCAGATGGCGCAAGAATTTTATGAAAATAAGATGTGTCTCTTTCTGGTTAATATAAAACAGTAACAAGTGAAATGATCAGTGATCGTCTCCATATTTGCCACTGCTGGGAAAGGGAGATGTACCCTGGACAAATTTTGTCTTTCTATAAATTGTATATCTCTTTTCTTCGGGCATAGAGGATGGCACGGTGGCAGAGTGGTTAGCACTGCTGCCTCACAGCGCCAGAGACCTGGGTTCAATTCCCGCCTCAGGTGATTGACCGTGTGGAGTTTGCACATTCTCCCCGTGTCTGTGTGGGTTTGCGACGGTTTCCTCATACAGTCCAAAAAAAAAGTGCAGTTTAGGCGAATTGGCCATGCTAAATTATACTGTAGTGTGAGGTGTAGGGGAATGGGTGTGGACTTGTTGGGGCGAAGAGGCTCAAAGTGGATTCTAACAGAACACGAGTCTGATGCCAGATAATGTTAGAATCGAATGGCCTTTCCCCCAGTCAGGCAGACTAGATTTCTGCCTTTATTTTTCTTGTGTGGCCAATGTTCCAACATGGTCCAATACATCTAAACATTGCTTCGGTTCAAGAACCTGTTGGCTCCATGTACAGCTAATCGTTCCACATCGGTCCACAGTATTTCTGTTCATGTGTTGTCAAGCCCCAGGAATGTTGTTGAATACAATGCCTTCATATGTGGTATGTTGTCGTGTGGAATAATTTGAATTGGGTGCAGATTAATGGGTTGCTGGGACTCATATGATGTTGTCAAAAATCATTCATAAATTGATGAAGAAACTTGGAACACAGATTATCGTGTAATCAGTTGAAAGAATTACAAGTAAATGACTGTTTCTGTTCAAATTCTATATGTCCCTAGCTTGTTTAGCAAGGAAAAGACAAAACTGAACATTCAATTTCCTTCCATTGCATGGAACGTTGATGTTTGAACTGCAATGGGTGCTAGTTGGAGTTACTATATCATAGAATCCCTATGGTGTGGAAACAGGCCATTCGGCCCAACAAGTCCACATCGACCCTCCGAAGAATATCCCACCCAGACCCATCCCCCTACCCTATTAGTTTACATTAACCCTGACTACTGTGATTCTTCAGTAACATTCTGAAATCTAAATGCTTGAATTCAAATGTCTCAATCGCCCTGAGAGCTGCATTGATGTTGCGTCCATCAGCTTGACATTAAACATGTTTAAAAATCATTTCAATATACAGTTGATGGGAGTATTTGTTGGTCAATTTGTAATATTCCCTGCACAAGCTCTGGTCAGGATGAGGCTATAACAAGCCCTCTCATCTTTCCAAATAGTCACGTTTTTCTCACGCTCTCCCCCGTGGTAGTATTTGTAAGAGAGCGAGAGAGGCAGATATGGAAATAACAATCATTTCTTTATCCTGAAAGGGGCAGGGGAAGAATACTCTTAGATATGATAGAAATTTCAATCCCTTTGGAGGCTAAAAATAGTGTCATTCGGTTAGTATAGAAGAGTGTGATGATGCTGTCACTTTAAAAAGGTTAGTTTGTCCTTGGTTTTTTGTTTGAAGAGAGTTTGTAAAGGCAGAAATGCCAAAGAGTCTAGTTTAATAATAAGGGGGAGTGCTAGTTCTCCCAGTTCAAGTTTATCCTAGTTTGCTTTTAGCTGTAGCAGTCACAAGATGTGTCAATCCAGGGTAATTACAAGCTTCAGTGAAAAATTTCTCTGACTTTCTTTTGAGATCTCTCTCTTGATGCTACTCCATGCTGCCTGTATGAATCTTTGTTTGAAATTATCTTTTTTTTTCCAAATTTATGGGATGTTATTGTAATGGAACAATTAATTAATGATATTGACTGCATTCGGTCGGTTACGTTTTCCATCAGTTAAGCTATTCTAAATTCTGCTTTCTTTTGTTCATGTTTCAACTGTCGTATTTAAATATATTCTGTTTTGCTTAAAGCTGAGTGCTTTGACCAGCTACACCACACCTGGAACATCCACTTCACCTTTGCCTTTAAATTAATGCAAAGTTAGGGTCTAGGCTAGTTTCTTAAAATATTACAAGGGGATGTGGCCTCATCCATAATGAGAGGCTCTTCAACCCATTGTGTACGTATCCCTAAAATATATGAGACCTCTATATGTCCTACTTTCCACACTGATGTCAAAGCCTTGAAAGACATGAGATATGATAAATGAAGTATGTTTTAAATGCTGGAAAAGCACAGCAGGTCAGGCAACATCCGAGGAGCAGGAGAATCAATGTTTCAGGCAAAAGCCCTTCATCCGGCTGCTGCCTGACCTGCTGTGCTTTTCCAGCAACAGTTTGATCTAAACTCTGGTTTCCAGCATCTGCAGTCCTCACTTTTGCCTATGCTTTAAATGCTGTGAGTTTTCCACCTCAGTTATCCTCCTCAGCTGTATGTTCCAGACTACCATTACGCTCTACAAAATCTTTCTACGTTAATCCCTCTTAAATCTATTGCCATTTCCCTCAAACCTCACTTAAATGGTGACCCTTGATTAAGAATCATAGCTACTTAAGCTGTCCATATTCCTTCTAAGCTTTTATCAGGTTCACAGAATTATTCAGTACAGAAAAAGTACTTAAACCCATTGAGACTGAACCACGACAAATGTATGATGTATTCGAATGTATGAAGGTGGATAAATCTCCAGGTCCTGACCAGATATTTTCAAGAACACTGCAAGGGACTAGAAAAGAAATTGCAGGGGCCCAGCTGATAAATTTGCAACATCGTTAGTCACAAGTGAGATCCTGGAAGGTTGGACAGTAGCGAATGTCGTGCCCTTATTCAAGAAGAGCTGCAATGAAAAACCTGTGACCTATAGACCAGGAAGCCAAACATCTGTGGGAGGTAAGTTATTGAGAAGACTCTGAAATAGCATATACATGCATTTGGAAAAACAGAGTTTGATTAGGAGTAGTCAACATGGCTTTGTTCATGGGAGATCATCTGGCCCGAAACGTCGAATTTCCTGTTCCTTGGATGCTGCCTGACCTGCTGTGCTTTAACCAGCAACACATTTTCAGCTCTGATCTCCAGCATCTGCAGACCTCACTTTTTACTCATGGGAGATCATGCCTCACAATTTGTTAGAGTTCTTTGATGAAGCATTGATGAGGGCAGGGCAGTTCACATAGTCTGTATGAATTGCAGTAAGGCCTTCGATAAAGTTCCCCATGGTAGACTGCTTTAGAAAGCATGGAATCCGGGGGAGTGGCAAATTGGATACGCAATTGGCTTGATGGTCGGAAGCAGAGGGTAATAGTGGAGGGATGTCAGGCTGACTGGAGGCCTGTGACTAATGGTGTGCCTCAGAGGTTGTTGATGGTCCCATTACAGTTTGCTATCTATATCAATGTATTGGATGAAAATATACAAGGCATGATTAATACGTTTGCAGATGACACTAAAATAGGTGGTATCCTGGAGAGTGAGAAAGGTTATCCGATTTTGCAGAAGGATCTTGATCATCTGGCAAGTGGGCCAAGAAATGGCTAATAGAGTTTGATATAGATAAGTATGAGGTCTTGCATTTGGAAAGTCAAGTCAAGGTAGGAGTTTCATGGTGAATAGTAGGGCTTCAAGAAGTGCAGTGGAACAAAGGGATCTTGGAGTTCAGGTGCACAGTACTCGATGTGGACCACTTTGGGCAGAAGGGCCTGTCCCTGTGCTCTGAGACTGTATGACTCTGTGACGGCACACAGTAAGACCATTCTGCCACATTAGATTTGGAGCCTCCAAGTACTCAGTCAATTACTCTCTCAGGTTGTCCCTCAAAATCTTCTATCGCAAAGTAAACAACTTGAGGTTCTACAGCCTCTTTTCACAGCTCAAATTCTCCTTCAGAGGCAAATGTCACAACGCTAGTCCTTTTCTTCCTAAAAGCTGTTCCTTGCCTCAAGGAGACTCTTTCCTTAATTTTTTTTCTCAAAAGGGCAATAAACCAGGCCGGATTCCAATTAGTATGGTTTGGGACAGAGATGAAAAGGACTTTGAGAGGCCTTTTGTTTCTATGTAAACAGATGAGACATCTGGCTTTAGAAGTGACTTCACAAAGAGAGGGGAGTGGTCAGCTCTCTAGTTGGGCTGAGCGGGTTTTAGTTCAGTCTTGAACTGGGAATTTCAACAGGGAGCTGTGTGGAAACACTCTCTCTTTTCTGCCCTTCAACTTCAACCTGTCAGCACGTGTTCCATTTATGTTGTTTTTTAAAAGGAGTTTTCTTTTTGGGACTGATGTATGTATTCAGAACATGATAATTAGGTCTGGCTGGATATGTTGAGTTCTGTCGGTGTTCTTTACTCTGTTCTTTGTGTTTCATTGTGTAATTTTGTGAATAAAGTTTTGTCTGTTTTAAAATCTAGTAGTCAACCTAGCTATCTTAGTCCGGCTAATTTTCACTGTACACTTACCAAGACAGATTGCAATGTTAGCTGTCGAGCTGCCTGCTTAAGAACGTTTTGAGTGGTCTGGTCTAGCCCAGGTGGCACGGTGCCTCAGTGGTTAGCACTGCTGCCTCACAGTGCCAGGGACCCACGTTCGATTCCAGCCTCGAGCAACTGTCTGTGTTGAGTTTGAGGATTCTCCCCATGTCTGCATGGGTTTCCTCCCACAGTCCAAAGGCGTGCAGGTTAGGTGAATTGGCCATGCTAAATTGCCCATAGTGTTAGGTGTATCAGTCAAAGATAAATGTAGGGTCGGGGAATGGGTCTGGGTGGATTTGTTGGGCCGAAGGTCCTGCTTCCATAATGTAAGCTAATGTAATTAGCATACATAATGTAGCTAATCTCATCTAATCATAACACAAAGTCAAACTGAATCCCCTTTGCATCCCCTCCACTAGAGCAAGATCCTTACAACAATGTGGTAATCATGCTGCACACATTAAGCTGGACAATCTCTCAACAGCATGACATGGGCAGGGATGCCCGGAGCAGGACAGTCTCGTGGCATGGCATGAACTGGGAAACCCGGAGCCGGACACTCACCACGGCATGCCATGGGCTAGGAAGCTCGTAACAGGACTCTTTTCACAGCATGGTGCAGGAGCAGGACTCTGGCAGTGATATGCTGCAGCAGTGGAGACGGAAATGTTGGACTCTATTTCAATTATGCTTCTTCATTTTATTCTGGGAATGGTGTTTATGTAAGAGCGAAGTTACACACGTTTCATGATATTTTATATTGGAGGCACGTGACGATAATGAATATTCAAAGCTAAAGTTTGCCTGTCCCACATTACGTTTATCTGTTTACAATCTGTTGACCGTTGAGAAAGGTAAGATCTTATATGAAATCATAACTATCTTTATAAACTGCCCTTTCATGATCTGGAAACAATGGAGAAGAAATCAAAGATCCTTTTTTTGCCCTCTGAGCCTCCTAAGTTGTTACCATTTATTGTGTACTCCCTTGTCTTGTTGATTCTTTCAAAGTGCACAGAAAATATACAGCACTGAAGTGGAACTCTGCACATTAAAGGCGATCGACAGCAAATATATTGGACAATTTGGAATCATATTACTTTTCGGTGAGCACTGTCATACAGACAATCAGAAATGAAAACATAATATTGTTTCACTCTTAAAAAATTCATTCATCATCCTTGGTAAGGAACAGCGCCCCTACATCTTACGAAGTGGTATTATGCAGGTTGTTATTGCTTGTTAAACATCAATGTTGTC
Organism: Hemiscyllium ocellatum; assembly: GCF_020745735.1. Taxonomy (NCBI): domain Eukaryota; kingdom Metazoa; phylum Chordata; class Chondrichthyes; order Orectolobiformes; family Hemiscylliidae; genus Hemiscyllium; species Hemiscyllium ocellatum. The sequence continues at coordinate 30,857,393 of NC_083433.1, forward strand.
AGGATAACTTTGCGATCCAAGTTTGTTTACATTTCAAACACAGTCACAGCAGACAAGAAAACATTGTTCCCTCACAAGATAAACAACAGGTGAGCATTAGCTCACAGCTTTGTTTCTGAGAATATCCTCAATGCCCGTAAAGATGAAACCTCCCTAATTATCTACCAGGAGACTGGCATCAGGTATAAATGTGTCCACTCCCCAGTGAGTGCAGGAAATACTCAAATCTTGTGATCGAAATGCATGAGAAGCCAGTAGGTCCAGTGTTAGCGATTTATTATCCCATCCTTGCTGCTATCGGAGTTCCAGGTGAATCATTTCATTAATTTCTGTCTATGGTAATCATCCAGTATCTGAATTTGAAGACTACATTAACAGTGTAATTGCAACTGCATTTGCGTTCTTGATAAAGTTGTTTTAAGTGAAGGACCAGGAGTTCAATGTGTTGTTGAATTGTAGACAGATACTGTTCTTGCTGAATTATCACCGTGTGGGTGAAATTTCATTATGTAATTTTCACTGTGGCTAAAATGTCACATTTCATTCAACATATACATGTAAATTTATTTTGCAGTTGACTTTGACAGTTGGAGAATAATTCTCCCAAATGATTCATTAATTGGACAAGATGTCTCCTTGAATACCTCTTGGAAATGAATTTCATGAAATAAAATTTTTGAAGGACAATGTTAGGTATTCAAAACTTGACCGAATCGTAACAGACAGAATCGCTACGATATGGAAAGGGACCATTCGTCTCGTCAAACTCCCATTGGCTTTTCAAATGAGCATGATTGCCGAGCGTCAATCTCCGTCTTTTTAGCCATACCCTTGCATATCATGTCTGTCTACATATTCATTCAGTGCTGTCGTGAATGGAAAATTTCATCTGCCTTTTTCGCATTTCCTGAAAATTCATTACATATACTTAACTTACAACTCATCCCTGTTTTTGTATTTGCACATCAGTTTAAATTTCTCTCCTCCTGTTCCCTTTACTTTATAAGTGAAAATAGCTTCTCCCTCTCCACTCTATTCAATCCATTCATGATTTTGGAAACCTCAATCAAATCTCCTCATGACATTCTTCAGTCCAAGCAAAATAATCCCAACTTCTTTCAGTGTATTCTCATAACCCGGCGCAAATCAATGGCTCCCAGCATGGCCGAAGGTATGTCATGGTTAAGTCTGTAGTTGAAGCTGTCAAGTCATAAACAATGAAGCGAGCAAATTTTCCATTGCATCCTGTGCAAATATCCTCCACAAAATTGGAAGAATGTCAGTTCACTTTCATTTGTTTTGGGACATTTATGAGCAAGGTGAATGGAAACATTTTCAAAACAGAGCAGTTAATTGAAGGACACACTTATACAGCCTCTGAAGGGTAATCTCATACTCCGTCATTTACAAATCTATATAGCTTTGTTTCCTGTTACTGTATTCTCTACGTTTCATGTGAATGAAATATGTTAACACGATGTTAGCTTCTGTGTTTCACTTCTCTATATAGTTTCTTCTGAATATATCACGACTTTTGGTGGGCGGCACGGTGGCACAGTGGTTAGCACTGCTGCCTCACAGCGCCTGTAGACCCGGGTTCAATTCCCGACTCAGGCGACTGACTGTGTGGAGTTTGCGCGTTCTCCCCGTGTCTGCGTGGGTTTCCTCCGGGTGCTCCGGTTTCCTCCCACAGTCACAAAGATGTGCGGGTCAGGTGAATTGGCCAAGCTAAATTGCCCATAGTGTTAGGTAAGGGGTAGATGTAGGGTGGGTTGCGCTTCGGCGGGTCGGTGTGGACTTGTTGGGCCGAAGGGCCTGTTTCCACACTGTAAGTCTAATCTTTATTCTATCGAAATGTTGATTATAAATCTTGTCAGCTGTATAAGGCTACCTCGCAATTGCTTGAATGTAAAGGATTTCTACAAACTTAAGGTTTACGTTAAACATTTTTAATTTTACACACTATCTCGGAAACAGGTGATTGTTTCTTGAAGTCAAATTCACAAAACCTTTATATTCTCTGCATTTCCTTCCATTGTAGCTAACCTGGCAGTGATTGTGATCTTATCTCGAAAAAGATGCGGTCTCTCCACAAATATCATATATTATCTTGTCTCTATGGCAGCAACAGATCTTCTGGTCGTGGTCACGTTTGTAATATTAAACCGCATTGCTGTGATTTATTTCCAATTCAGTTTCCTGTCTATCACACCAGTATGCAGTGTTCGTAATGCATTAAGTTTTGCAGCCATTGACAGTTCTGTCTGGTTAACGGTCACTTTCACCTTTGATCGATTTGTGGCCATATGTTGTCAAAAGCTGAAATTAAAATATTGCACGAAGAAGGTGGCATCGTGGGTTATAGGATCGGTGTGTGCAGTGTCCTTCATGAAAAATATATCAACATATTTCCATTTTAAACCTATATACATCGTTGACAAAATACCATGGTTCTGTATCCTAAAACCAGAATATTATATTGCACTGGCGTGGACCGTATATGACTGGATTCGTTCCATTTTGACTCCGTGTCTTCCTTTCATTCTGATATTACTGCTCAATGTTTTGACTGTCAGGCAGATTTTTGCCGCCAATCGAGCCCGTCGGAGACTCTGGACTCAGGGCAATGGAGAGACTCAGAGTGACCCCGAGATGGAGAAGCGAAGAAAGTCCATTGCTTTACTCTTCGGCATCTCAGGAACATTCATCCTATTATATTTGTTATATTTTGTGACTATCTTTTATGTCCGAATTGCGAACATTCCTTACTCCTCTGGATCTGATAGTGGCAAACCGATATTTATTGTCCAACAAAGTGGGTACATGCTTCAGTTATTGAACTCCTGCATCAATCCATTTATTTATGCAGGGACCCAGAGTAAAATCAGACAGGAGATAAAAAATGGTGTGAAATTTCCATCCAGTCTACTTTCTAAAATGTTTAAAAGTTCAAAATGAAAGAAACTGACATGTTTTGTATTGCAGCATACTCTCTTATTGTCCACTTTTACTGTAAATTGTTCCATATGGATAGATTTGAAATCTTGAGCTAATGCTTGTAGACTGTGTCGTGAGTGAAGAAACTTGAACCCAGAATTTATATTCTGTTGGCACTTCTGAATTATTTTGAGTTCCTTAAACTGGCAAATATTTCTTCTAGTTGGACAGATTGTTTCCGCTGATTCTGCCACTTGGACAACTGGAATGAGTATTTTGCGACCACAAGTAACATCTGTCCTTCTGCTGGTCCTGTGAAATTGACACAATTACACTGCCATGTTGATTGAGGCCATTCCCATGGCGGGTAGCGATGACAGTTGCAGCACCTTCCTTACTAATGTGCAAAATTTGCATTACTCCACTTTCTCCTCAAATCTTAGACTCCGCCTTTTGCCAGCAAAAGAAGCTCCAGACCATTTCTTTAATTTATACCACGCTGAGGTGGTCTTGGGTACACTTGTTCAAGCACCAATCCTCTTAATGGGGAAAGGATAAGAACTCTCATTCCACACATTAAATACCCATTTGATATGGACAACTCCCACCTACTAGATAGGTGTGGGTTTGATTTTGTATGATTTCTATGTCAAGTCCTTTCTCCCAGAACAAAGCCCATTGCTATGTCCAAGACCTGATCATTCTGAGTGGAGTTCTACATCTGACTCATGGACCAGTACCTTGTCTTCTAGGCAAAAGTGTATAATTTCCAGGTTGCAGTCAAGAACATTTCCTTGCTGTGGGAGCCTTGATAATGCATCAGCCTTGTCATTCTTCTTCTGATCTCACATGAAGTAAGCTTGAGGATCTAAAATCTGGATTTAGGCTGCTGTCAGGAGCAACTATTTAATGCAATGCTTTTACTAACCACAAAATAGCTTCTTAATGCAACTAACATAAAATAACCTAACAAAATGGCTTCTAGGAGCAATGGCATCTAACTGTGCTAAAAATTACATTCCTGAACTAATTGAAAGAAATTAGCAAATATTGCCCTGTTCATAGCATGCATTAACTAAATAATATATGACATTATTAAAGTATCCGAATTGACTTTGGAAACCAGGTGTCCCAGATATAAAGATGTGCAAAACAAGTCAGTTCCCAGGAAATATCATTGGCTTAATTTTATGTCTGTATATCATATCATTTCATTTTATTGGATTATTTTTGCAATTAAGGCTGTTCTATTTGTTAAGAGACCTATAAATGTTGTCTGTGTTTGAAGATTGTGTGCAGCTTTTCCACAGTACAAAGAGGTGCTTCATCCCTGTGTTGCCATAGTGTCATAATAAATTGTTAAAACTTGCTAGAAGAGACCGAACTGCTGGTGTTTATTTGGCCTATTGCGGAACCTAGAGACCCCTCTCAGGGGACCAGATCTTCAGGCTGACAGAACCAGTGCCCATCTCTGCAGGCGTGCTGTGGCCATTAACTGTATTCCGATTAATGGACCAAAAATGGATGTAAGTGGCCTATGGTCTGTCAGCAGCCTGCCATGAAGGACATGACTGTACCTTAACACTACCCAACTTTTCCTTTTTCACTTGGGCATAATTATCCTTTCTCATCAGTGATGTTGATGTGAACACAATGGGCCTTTCCTCTCCATTCGGCAAGATCTGTGACAGTGCAGTGCTCACTTCATAACGTGAGGCATCGCAAGTCAACTGCAGTGGCAACCTCGGGTCAAAATGAGTCAACGCTTGTGACACTTGGGCCGAAGGGCCTGTTCTGTGCTGTATTGTTCTATATTCTATGTTCCACTTTTCAGGCTTGCTTCACCTCTCAGTGAGCTCCTTCACATTCCCATGTCCATTTCTGCAGCCGCCATTTACCCAGAAACTGATGCAGGGTTGCCAGTTCAGGCAGGAATTTGCCATTGTAAGAAACAAGTTGCAAGAGTGATCCCAACTGAGACACTTTCTCTGGTGAAGGCACCTTGATGACAGCTTCCAGTTTCTTCAGTACTCTGTGCAGTCTCCCACCATCGGTTAATGGTCAGATAGTTGATGGAGTCATTAAACAGAAAACTCACCTTTCTCCCATTTACTTGGAGGCCATGCTTCTGCAACTTTTTCAGGGTTTCTTATACATTGCTCAAATTATTATTTTCAGAGGATCCAGTAAAACAAACTTTCAGCCAAATAATGCTTTGAAAACATCTTAATACCTGTTAAAAATCTACTTTGAATTGATTTTGAAACCACCAGCCTATTAACAATACTCAAGCTTGCTTTAATTTCTGTAACCGGGAATGTCTAAATATCATGACATACAGAGGAGTGCTGGCACGCTGTTCCCTTAGCTGTATTTTCACCCCTACATAGACATTCAGTAGCACCACTTGTTCTGGGCAGATCTGTAAAGTAATCTTGGCAGGTTTCAGTGTCACTCCTTTTAACTATTTCCTGTATTAGGAGACAACACTGCATACGCATTCACTCTCGTTTGAACCTCCTTCTCTTATATTTTGTGAAGAACCCAGAAATGATTAGCTTCACCGAGTCCCGACGGGATGTTTCAGGAAATCTCTACTGACAGTGGGCCTTCGATCTCTCTTTCAGACCTGACTGATTCCTCCTCAATTCCGAGCTGGCAGCATGTGCCTTAGGCATTTCCCTCTGAATTGTCTCCTTGAGAGATCCATTCCCTTGCTTGAGTTAAAATGGGGAAAATTCTGGCAATAGTGTCCACTCGTTCACACCTGCAGCACTGGGATTCTTGACTCCAACACGTTGACTCCTTGTGGCCACTCTTGACATGTTGTTGGCATTCTATAGTGGATACCACACTCGGCTGAGTATCTGCAACTTGATGCACTCAGGCATCATCACTCAACGTGTTTACGTAAACACTAAAATATTCACGGTATCGCATCCAATATTCTGTCTTTTCATCAAATGGTTCCATTGCTACAAATTTAGACACCTATTTTCCCATCGTTGGGAATTTTCCTTGCCACTCGAGTAAAGTAGCCATTCTCAGCCTGAATCACCTCAATGAATGCTCCTGTGTCTGCCACTCCCTCACCGACCCTGCTGGCATATTGTTCTTCATTGATATAGACTGCAGACTGAGTCCGCTTGCAGTCATACTCCTTTATGACTTTTGTAAGTATCCTGGTTAGCATTCCCCTTTTCAGCCGTCAGCAATGTCCTGAGTCTCCTCAGAACAGCCACCAGCGGCCCATTCCGTATGGTTAGAATTCTTCCTTGGCGTCAAAAGCAGCTCAAGACCTCCCGCAATCTCTTTCCTTGAAATCTTTACAATCTTGCATTATTAACAAAGTCCTGGAGGACGTCTTTGCTCCTGACAAACCATTCATAGAGTCATAGAGTCATAGCGATGTACAGCATGGAAACAGACCCTTTGGTCCAACCTGTCCCTGCCAACCAGATATCCCAACCCAATCTAGTCCCACCTGCCAGCACCCAGCCCATAACCCTCCAAACCCTTCCCATTCATATACCCACCCAAATCAATCTGAATTGTTGCAATTGTACCAGCCTCCACCACATCCTCTGGCAGCTCATTCCATACATGTACCACCGTCTGTGTGAAAAAGTTGCCCCATAGGTCTCTTTTATATCTTTCTCCTCTCACCCTAAACCTATGCCCTCTAGTTCTGGACTCCCGACCCTAGGGAAAAATCTTTGCCCATTTATCCTATCCATGCCCCTCATAATTTTGTAAACCTCTATAAGGTCACTCTTCAGTCTATGACGGCTCCAGAGAAAACATTTCCAACCTGTTCAGCCTCTTCCTATTGCTCAATTCCTCCAACCCTGGCAACATCCTTGTAAATCTTTTCTGAACCCTTTCAAGTTTCACAACATCTTTCCAAAAGGAAGGAGACCAGAATTGCATGCAATATTCCAACAGTGGCCTAACCAATGTCCTGTACAGTCACAACATGACCTCTCAACTCCTGTACTCAATATTCTGACCAAAAGAAGAAAGCATACCAATGTCTTCTTCATTATCATATCTATCTGCCATCCCACTTTCAAGGAGCTATGAACCTGCACTCCAAGGTCTCTTTGTTCAGCAACACTGCCTAGGACCTTACCATTAAGTGTATAAGTCCTACTAAGATTTGCTTTCCCAAAATGCAGCACCTCACATTTTTCTGAATTAAACTCCATCTGCCACTTCTCAGCACATTGGCCCATCTGGTCAAGATCCTGTTGTAATCTGAGATAACCCTCTTCACTGTCCACTACATCTCCAATTTTGGTGTCATCTGCAAACATACTAACTGTACCTTTTATGTTCACATCCAAATCAATTATGTATGGACAAAGTCAGCCATAGTCCATTCTCGTCGCCAGTTATTATACTTGTGGTTCACATTGAATCATGCATAAATGGAACACAAAGTCGACAGAAGATAAACTTGAACAGTGAATATTTTATTGTGGGTCTTTCATGCCCACAATCAGTTTTAGACTTCCCCTAGCTCCCATGTCCAGGTCACCTGATTCACTCTCTTAAAAGGCCAACACACATCCAGCTCCATATGTAACAATGTCTTGTCTGTAATGAAAAAAGCAGGACAAATCCAATCCAGACAATTTACATCCAATCAGATTACTTTTCATCATGAGTTACTCTCGATCATGATCTCTGTAATGAACAGTGCTACCAAGCAGTACCCTGCTCATCAATAACCTGCTGAGTGGTGCCCAATATGGATTCTGCCAGAGCCACACAGCAACTGATTCATTACAGCCTTGGTTAAAACATGAACATGGATAAAACAGCTAAAAAGTAGAGGTGAGCCTCAGGTCAGATGATGGCCTAGTTGCATTATTGATGCATTGTTAATACAGAGAGTAAAAAATGAGGTCTGCAGATGCTGGAGATCACAGCTGAAAATGTGTTGCTAGTTAAAGCACAGCAGGTTAGGCAGCATCTCAGGAATAGGGAATTCGACGTTTCGAGCATAAGCCCTTCATCAGGAATGAGAGAGAGTAGCCAAGCAGGCTAAGATAAAAGGTAGGGAGGAGGGACTTGGGGGAGGGGCGATGGAGGTGGGATAGGTGGAAGGAGGTCAAGGTGAGGGTGATAGGCCGGAGTGGGGTGGGGGCGGAGAGGTCAGGAAGAGGATTGCAGGTTAGGAGGGCGGTGCTGAGTTGAGGGAACCGACTGAGACAAGGTGGGGGGAGGGGAAATGAGGAAACTGGAGAAATCTGAATTCATACCTTGTGGTTGGAGGGTTCCCAGGCAGAAGATGATGCGCTCCTCCTCCAGCCGTCGTGTTGTTATGTTCTGCCGGTGGGGGAGTCCAAGGACCTGCATGTCCTCGGTGGAGTGGGAGGGAGAGTTAAAGTGTTGAGCCACGGGGTGGTTTGGTTGGTTGGTCCGAGCGGCCCAGAGGTGTTCTCTAAAGCGTTCCACACGTAAGCGGCGTGTCTCCCCAACATAGAGGAGGCCACATCGGGTGCAGCGGATGCAATAGATGATGTGTGTGGAGGTACAGGTGAACTTGTGGTGGATATGGAAGGATCCGGTGGGGCCTTGGAGGGAAGTGAGTGTGGAAGTGTGGGCGCAAGTTTTACATTTCCTGCGGTTGCAGGGGAAGGTGCCGGGGTGGAGGTTGGGTTGGTGGGGGGTGCGGATCTGACGAGGGAGTCACGAAGGGAGTGGTCCTTGCGGAACGCTGATAGCGGAGGGGAGCGAAATATGTCCTAGGTGGTGGGGTCCGTTTGGAGGTGGCGGAAATGACGACGGATGATACGTTGTATGCGGAGGTTGGTGGGGTGGTAGGTGAGAACCACTGGGGTTCTGTCTTGGTGGCGGTTGGAAGAGCGGGGCTCAAGGGCGGAGGAGCGGGAAGTGGAGCATAACCAGCAACACATTTTCAGCTGTTAATGCAGAGACCCAGGAAATGCTCAAGGCACTGAATTCAAACCCTGTCACAGCAGATGGTGAAAATTTAATTCAGTAAAACAATCTGGCATTAGGAGTGCAATGAAGATCATAAACCATTGTCAACTGTTGGAAATGTTTCTGATTCACAAATGCCCTTTAGGGAAGGAAACTGCCATTCTTACGTCATCTGGCCTACACCTGACTCCAAGCTAACAGCAATATAGTTCACTTGGCACTGGACTCTGGGTCTATCCAGTGATGCCCTTATCTCCGTAATGAATTTTGAAAAAGGAGGTGAGAGTGACAGCCCTTGGCATCAAGGCCACATTCTACTGAGCGGTAGGACAGGACCTGAGCAAAACGAAAGTCAATTAGTATCGGGGACAAACTCTCCACGTAGCTGTCATATGTGACACATAAGAAGATAGTCATGGTTGTTGGAGGTCAGTAAACTCAGCTCCAGGACATCACTGCAGGAGCTCCTCAGGATGGCCTTCTAAGCCCAACCACCTTCAGATGCTTCATCAATTTCCTTCCCCCCTTGATAAGGTCAGAATTGGAGATGCTCACTGATGATTGCACGATGTTCAGCACAATTCGCAACTCCTCTAATACTGATGCTGTCCATCATCAAATGTAACATTCTGCAGATTTGGGCTGACAAGTAGCAAGTAACATTCATGCCACACAAAGGTCAGGCAATGCCTATCAACAATAAGAGAGAACCTATCCACCATCCCTTGGCATTCACTGATTTCATCATCACAGGATACCTCAACAGTCAACATCTTGTGTGTTACCATTGATCAGAAACTCGGCTGGACTCACCATATGAACACAAAGGCTCCAAAAGCAGGTTAGAAGCTAGCAATGCAATGGCAAGTAACACAGTTCCTCACTCCAACAGCCTTTCCACCAGCTTCATGAAATACTCCCCACTTTCCTGGCAACACCAACAACACTCAAGAAGCTTGAGTACTGTTAAGGACAAAGCAGCCACTTGATTGATTGCTCCGACTATCCACATCATCCATTCTCTCCACCACTGATGCCTCATTCCAGCAGTGTGTGCTATCTGCAAGATGCACTGTAAAATTCACCAAAGGTAATCTGACAGCATCTTCCAAGCCCTTTCATTGAGAAGAACAGGCGTAGCAGATACATGGAAATACCACCACCTGCAAATTCACCTCCAATCCACTCTCCATTCTGACCGTATTAATAATATCACTGTTCCATCACTGTCTCTGGTTTGAAATCCAGAAATTCTTTCTGTAGGGACATTATGGGTTAATATACAAGATGTGGACTGCACATGTTTAAGAAGGAAACCCTTTTCAATGGCAGCCAGGTGCAGGTAATAAATGCTGAGCAGCCGGCCAGTGCTATCCACATTCTATGTGTGAATAAAGAAGATAAAAATATATATCTTTTATATGTTGGTTAAAAAACCAGTTGCCACCATAATATCAGAGATCTTTCTAACTTTTTAAAATCCTTGCAGGTTGTTTTCTAAGTCTCTGCTTCGAGGAACATTTACCCAAGATGTCCATACTCACGTTGTGTTATTGAACTTAATACTGTGACAGAGCACAATACAAATTAGACAACTGGGCACTACCAAGATGCCTGCTACAATCTGACCAACAGAAAATCACAGCATCAGCTCCTGCCCGAGTTTTATAAATCAGCTGAGCCTGGCAGTAAATGACCTGCTGCTCTGCATTTCTATGATTCATTTCCCAAAATAAAACATTTTAGTTCATCTCATTGACGCCATAACACAACATGATATAATCTTCCCATTTCATCATCAAATGAGGTCATTGATCAACCTCAAGTGTTCCTTACTTTGACCCACAAAAAGGACAAAATACGCGTAGTGCTTCTCATTCACAGCCTTGTACCCTACATTAATCATCAGGCACATGATGGATTTTATCATTCCAAGTACAATTGAACCACGTTCAGAAAACAATTGTGATGATGCTGTTCCAATAACCAAGGTTATGTTGTCCTTAGTTATTTTTCAGAGAAGTTGTTAAAGATGCAGACTCTGACAAAGTCTAATTGAAGGGGTTTAAAGCCAATTTGATTATAGGTATCAGGTACTGCCTTAGTCAGAAGGCTTTCAAGTTTTGAAAAAAGGTACAATGACAGGGGAATGGCAGGTTCTCCCAGCTCAGCTTTACTCTGATTTTGTTTTGTTTTTAGCAATAGTATTGAAAAGTTGCTGGATCCAAAGAAGCAGGTCCAGGCTGATCGTCCTCTCTCTGACATCTCTCCTCGAAGACCGTGTGTTTGATTTTGCCTTTTGTGTCAATCCGTCTTTATGGGCACTGTTGCATTTACTTAGAACAGCATCGTTACATCGGTATAGTCTGCCTGGTTGGGTTATTCTGTATTCTGTTCTCTTCTGATTGTGTTTCATTTGATAATCTTGCGAATAACTTCTGTTCTGTTTAAAACTGAGTGGTTTGACTAGCTGCATCACACCTGGAATATCTATGTCCCATACAAAAGTTATGGGACTTGAAGCCAGAACAATTGGCTCGATGCATATCATTGCCACTGTGACACAGGATCCCTCCAATATTTTCAATGAGTTGAACAGTTCATAAATGAGCAAGGAATCATTATCCAAAACTGGTGTCAAATCAGGGTCGGAGTAAATCATGCCAAGTCTTAACCAGAAACCTCAAAGGGATATAATCCTGTTTAGAAATCTCTTGCATTCCTACAGGAAAAATGGTGCTATCAGTGATTAACATCCTGAAGCTCAGAAAGTTTACATTCGAAGTGCTAACGACTCTTTAATCCTTTTCTGCCATTCAATATAATCAGAGCTGATCCTCAATCACATTCTACATTCTCGCTTTCTCCCCATGTAGCTTGATGACTTTAAAATTCAAACAGTTATCTGCCTCTTTCTGTGAATAGATTCAGTAACTTGACCTCCACAGATTTCCATGGTAGGGCCCTCCCATACGTTCAATTCCCTTTTGGTGGATAAATATTTCCTCATCTTAGTGAGTTAGTTCAAAATCATACAACACCAGGTTATCGTCCAACAGGTTTATTGTGATTTACAGATTGCTAGCTGATGAAGGAGCAGCACTCTGAAAGCTTGTGCATCCAAATAAACCTGCTAGACCATAATCTGGTGATATGTGATTTTTTACTTTTGCAATGAAGACCAGGCTACCATTTGCCTTCCTCTTGCTCACTGCACGTGTCTGTCTGCTTTCAGTGACAGGTATACAAAGACACTGGAGCACTTCGTATATCAATACTTCAAAATTTTTACAAACACTTAAATAGAATTCTTCCTTTCTGTTTTTGTTTTCAAACTGAAGTTTATAATTCACATTTACTACATTATACTTCACCTATCACTCATTCTTTGTCCACTCACTTGACGTGTCTGAATCACCTGTTACCTATTTATCTCCCTACAACTCACAGCCACACTGGTTGTGTTGTCAGCGAAGTCGGGAATGTGGCATTTGGTTCCATCAGCCCAATTATTTATACGTCGGGAATCACTTGGATCGAAACACTGATCCTTCTGGTACCCTGCTAACGACTGCCTGGCACTGACTAGGACAATGTGAATCAGGTAACAGTTTGAAAATTTCCATCTCTAAAATGAAAGCAATGTAGAATAAAAAGCAAACTATTAAAATTAAAGATACCACCAATGCCAAATCTTGGCAGAGTGGTTGGCACTGCTACCTCACAGATAAAGGGACTAGGGTTCAATTCCAGCTCTGGGTGGAGTTTGCACATACTCTCTGTGTGCGTGGGTTTTCTCTGGAAGCTCTGGTTTCCTACCACAGGGGTGTAGAAATTAAATGACATGCTAACTTGCCCCATAAAATGCAGCGATGTGCAGACTAGATAGTTTAACTGCATTAAAGGTGGGATTATGGGGCAAGTATGGGATACTCTTTGCAAGGGTCAGTGCAGACTCGAATGGCCTGTGTCTGCATTGTAGCAATTCGATATGGCTTATAAACGGGCTATATTATCCCCCTTCTCTGTTTCCTGAAACGGTGATTCTCCTGTTCCTCGGGGCTGCCTGCACTGCTGTGCTTTTCCAGTGCCTCGCTTTTCAACTCCACTTCCCTCTGCCCACCCAGTGCCAGAGACCAGGTTCTGGGCCCAGAGAATCAGCAGGCCTCGCTCTGGGCATCCCCTCTTCTCCTGACCACTTTCCAACAACGCTGCATCATTCCAACGATGTCAAAAGATGAACAAATGAAACAAGAAAGATAAAGACTGAAAAGAGAGACACACAGAGACAGACAGAATAATATGGTTGGCCTGGAGCTTACAGTTTCAGAAGCCCTCCCACAGCCTATGATGCTGTCGCTGCCATTTTGCATTCTGGGCAGTTCATCTTGTTCATGTTTCCCATGTTGAAAATTATGCCCTATTATTGAATGGACTTGATGTTGAGAGTGGACAGGGTTCCATACAACTGCACTGATTTTTCCAGGATCATGTCCAACATTCTCAATGTTGTTGGGACTGGAGGCATCTGAACCAAGAGAGAACATGTGTTCACATTCCTCAGATGTCTTCTTGATGGGAGTCCAGGGGAAAGGTACTTGCTACAGCATCCTCAACATTCGTATGCACATTGTATTTCTGCACTCTTACAATGAATTTGCATGTCAATTTGGTCTCCATAATACAAGTGTTAATGATTGGAGATTTGGCGTTGGTGGTATCTTTAATTTTAATGGTTTGCTTTTTATTCTACATTGCTTTCATTTTAGAGATGGCAATTTTCAAACTGTTACCTGATTCACATTGTCCTTGTCAGATGATGCAAGAATTTTATGAAACTAAGGTGTGTCTCTGGTTAAAATAAAACATTAACAAGTGAAATGATCAGTGATCGTCTCCATATTTGCCATTGCTGGGAAAAGGAGAGGTACCCTGGGCAAATCTTGTCTTTCTATAAATTGTATATCTCTTTTCGTCAGGCGTATTTATTTGTTGCACAGCTAACAATTTGATGCATGAAAATTCATTGATGAAGAGGCTCAAAGTGGATTCTAATTGAACACGAATCTGAGCAAATCATGTTGGAATACTGAAAGGCAGATAATGTTAGTAGCTAATGGGTTTCCACAGCTGACTCAGGGCCTAAAATATGTCAGGAGAGTAATGCCTGTGATTAGACTCAGAATGAGAGTCAGTGTGAGTTTATTTCTGTTTAAGGTCACTCTTCCACTAATCAGGTGGATTAGATTTCTGTTTTGTCGTTATTGTTGTGTGAGCAGGATGTGTTTGACCAATGTTCCAACTTGGACCAATACGTCTGAGCATTGCTTCGGTTTGACAACATGTTGACTCCATGTACAGCTCCATGTACAGCTAATTGTTCCACATCAGCCCACAGTATTACTGTTCATGTGTTGTCAAGCCCCAGAAATGTTGTTGGATACAATGCCTTCATGTGTGGTTTGTTGTGTGTGGAATAATTTGAATTGCGTGCAGATAAACATATCAGTTTCTAGGACCCAGGATTTGGCCGAAATCGTTCATGAATTGAAGAAACAAGTTGAAACAGAGATTATAGTGTAATCGAGTAAATGACTGTTTCGCCTTGAATTCTGTACGTCCCTGGCTTGTTTCAAAGAGAAAAGGCAAAGCTGAACTTGCAATTTCCTTCTGGTCCATGGAACTTTGATGTTTGGTCTAAAATTGTTGCTGGGTGGATCTACTCTATCACAGTGTGGAAACAGGACATTCGGCCCAACATGGCCACGCTGAACCTTCGATGAGTATCCCAACCTGATACATTCCTCTACCCTGTTACTTTACATTAACCCTGACTACTGTGATGCCATCAGTAACATTCTGAAGCCTAAATGCTTGGACTCAAATATCACTTCATATCTCTATGGCCCTGAGAGTTGCATTGATGTTGCATCCATAAGCTTTAGATTGAAAATTTTAAAAATGCATTCAATATACAGTTCTTGGGAATATTTGTTGGTCCATTTGTAATATTCCCTTCATAAGCTCTGATCAGGTCTTTCCAAGTAATCGTGTTATCTTTTTTGTGCTTTCCCCAGTGGGAGTCTGTCTAAGAGAGAGATAGAGAGAGCAAGAGACAGTTGTGGAGGTAACAGTCATTTCTTCCTCCTGAAAGGGGCAGGAGATGATGAAAAGTGTCATGGCAGAGTATCCTTCGATATGACATAAAGTTGAATCCCTTTGGAGGATATCGGGCTCATCGCAGTGTCATAGAATGAAGAAGAATGTGATGATGCTGTCACTTTAAAAAGGTTATTTTGTCCTTGGTGTTTTTGAAGAGAGATTGTAAAGGCAGAAGTACCAAAGAGTCTAGTTTAATGATGGAAGGGGAGCGGCCAGTTCTCGTAGTTCAAGTTGATCCTAATTTGATTTTAGCTGTAGCAGTCACAATATGTGTCAATCCAGGGGCATTACAAGCTTCAGTGAAGAATTACTCTGACTTTCCATTGCGATCTCTCTGTTGATGCTGCTCCCTGCTGCCTGTATGAATCTTTGTTTGAATTTATCTTTTTTGTGCAATGTTACTGCATTGGAATAGTTAATTTGTGATAGTAACTGTATTGGGTTGGTTAAGTTTGCCAATAGTTAAGTTATCCTAAATTCCTCTTTCTTTTGTTTGTGTTTCAACTGTTGTGTTTAAATAAAGTTCAGTTTTGCTTTAAGGCAAGTGGTTTGTCCAGCTGCATTACACCCGGAACACCCACTTCACATCTGCCTTTTAAATAAGGAAAAGTTAGGGTAGTTAGGTGGCCCTCTTAAATTATGTTGACGGGGTTTGGCCTAGTCCATAACAAAAAGCTCTTCAGCCCATTGTTTATGTACCCCCAAAATACACTCGATGTATATGTGTCCCACTTCCTGCACTAATGTCAAAGCTTTGAAAGACATGAGGTGTGCTTAATGCTAATGTTTTAAAGATTGTGAGGTTTCTACCTCAGCTATCCTCCTCGGCAGTATATTCTAGGCTACTGTTATGCTGTGGGGTGAAAAATCTTTCTCTCTCCATCCTCTCTAAAGCTATTGCCATTTACTTTGAACTTCATTTAAATGTTTACCTTTGATTAAGAATCACAGCAACATTCTACTTAAGCTGTCCATATTCCTTGTCGGTTTTTATCAAGTTGATAGCATAATTCAGTACAGAAAATTACTATAACTCAATGAGACTGGACCACAACAAAGGTGTGGTATATTAGAGTGGATGAAGGTGGATAAGTCTCCTTGTCCTGACAAAATATATTGAAGATCCCTGGAAGAGGCTAGAAAAGAAATTGTGGTCCTAGCTGATAATTTTGAATCATTGTTAGCCATGGGTGAGGTCCTGGAAGGCTGGATGGTAGCGAATGTTGTGCCCTTATTCAAGAATAGCTGCAACGAAAAACTTGGGACCTATAGATCAGTAAGCATAACATCTGTGGTGGGTAATTTACTTGAGAAGGCTCTGAGATAAGATATACGCTCTTTTGGAAAGACAGGGTTTGATTAGGAGTAGTCAACATTGCTTTGATCATGGGAGATCATGCCTCACAAATTTGTTCGAGCTCTTTGATGAAGAGACTAGGAAGGTTGATGTGGGCAGGGCGGTACACATGGTCTATATGAATTTCAGTAAGGCCTTTGATAAGGCTGCTCTGGAAGGCATATCCAGGGGAAGCTGGTAAATTGGATGCACATTTGGCTTGATAAGCAGAGGATAATAGTGGAGGGATGATTGTCAGACCGGAGGCCTGTGACTGATGGAGTGCCTCAGATGTTGTTGCTGGACCCATTGATGTTTGTTTTCTCTAAAGAATGGTTTGGATGAAAATGTACAAGGCATGATTAGTAAGTTTGTAGATGACACCAAAATAGGTGGCATACTGGACAGTGAGGAAGGTTATCAAATATTTCAGAAGGACCTTGATCATCTGGGGAAGTCGGCCGAGAAATGAAAAAATGGATTTTCATATAGGTAAGTGTAAGGTCTTGCATTTTGGAAAGTCAAATCAAGGTAGGAGCTTCATGGTGAATGGTAGGGCCTTCAGAAGTGTAGTGAAACAGAAGGACCTCGGAGTTCAGGTGCATAGTTCTCTGAAAGTGGAGTTACAGGTAGATAGGGCAGTAAAAAAGACTTTTGGCACACTGGCTTTCATCAGTCAGGGCACTGAGAATAGGAGTTTGGAAGTTATGTTGTATGGAAAATAAAGAGCATGAAAGCATGTGAATGGTTAACGCATGAAGACCACTGGCGACCTATTGCAAGGGGTCTGTGGAATGCTACACAAGTCAAAAGGTCACTGTGGCAGAATGGGATAAGAATAGTGGAACACTCCTACACCAATGAGCAGAGTAGGGTTGAGGCTGAAAGGTCACTGTGGCCGAATGAGATAACAACAGTTAGTGAAGTCAGCCTCGCCTGCTAAATATCATCATGTCAGGTTGGGACAGGTTGTGGCCATAAATATTTAGGACATGATATTAAATATTTAATTGTAGTTAGTGGTGCCAGCCTGCTTGAGACCCTTGACAGTAAAATATCTAATCATGACTTTAGAAGAATATTAAGTAGCATGTAGGAAAACCAGAATTGCAGAAAGAGAGGGATAATGGGAATTCACATCACTGGTTTGCTGCATAGCTGGAGTGAGGTAATTCTGGTTAACACAGTTGGACATGCTGATAAGCTAACAAAAACATGAGAAAATAGGAATAAAGAACCATGGACCCTGATGTTCAGGGGCATTTCAAGAATTTGCTTTGTTTGTGTCATGGTTTTTTGTTTGCAAATGAAAGACCTACTCCTTGAAGAACTCTCTGCATCTCCTGGTGATCCTCTTTATTTTATCCATGACAAATTTGCCGCTGCGACCAGGTCATGCAGACACCTACCTGTAAAGAGGGCGGCAGTAACAGGACGCTTCTCGCTCCACCGGGGGCACTCACGAGACTGACAGAACAAGGGGACCCAACAAAAAGAGGTTAGCATTTTTGCTGTGAGTTCGGGCTGTATTCTGTTGGCTTGGGGTGGTCTTCGGGGTCTCGGAGGTGTGGGAACCTGCTGGAGGGACTCTCCGATCCAAGATCCAAAAGATGAGGGGTAAATTGTGGCTGAAGGAGATGTGGAGAATTGGTCAAGAAAACTGTGCAGCGGGGTAAGGGGTGAGTAAGAATGGAATGCAGCAATTGCCTGAGTGAAAATTCCACGTAGTGTTAATAAAATTCCACATGGTGGGAGTAAAATTGTCACTTGGGGTTAATAAAATTCCACGTGTTGATAGTAAAATTCCAGGTGGCAAATATGAGACCCTATAGATACCGCCTCGCGGGAAATGAGGGCCTGAACAGATTGGGCAAAATAAATAAGGGGAAATTGTTTTACTAAAAGCTTTAATAGGCCTATTTAAAAAGCCGGCAGATTGGTAATTGATGATTAAAAGTAAAATAGCAGAGAATAGTCATAGTATTAAAGTGTTCCTCGACTGTTGAATGTTTTAGACAAAGACTGTATGATAATTAGGCGGCACTTTTAGAAATGAACAAACGGTCTATTGAGGCAAGGCTCAGAGAGAGAGAGAGAGAGAGAGAGAGAAGTATTGATTTAGTGCTGAGCTCCTGGATGCTGGCAGGAAGTGTGTGTGTGTGTGTGTGTGTGTGTGTGTGTGTGTGTGTGTGTGTGTGTGTGTGTGTGTGTGTGTGTGTGTGTGTGTGTGTGTGTGTGTGTGTGTGTGTGTGTGTGTGAGAGAGACTTTGCAGTTTAATCATTGTGATCTGGTTGTATGCATAATTGTTTGTAGCTGGTTAAATGTTTGTGTTTTGTTTCCCTGAAGCTTGAGATCCACGGATATTTTGATTTTATTTTGCACTGTAAGAATTTAAGATAGTGTTTTTTGAGAGATTTTTCAAGAAAGCATGAGTGATTAGTGCATTCTGCAGGTGCAGTCCTACGTTAGTTTAGGCTGAACGAATGAGAATAGGTTGTTTGTATAACCAGCTACAATTTCAGGATGTTGAGGAATTCATAAATTGGTAAGGGCCAATTGCAAATTATAGAGTTAGGAATTGCTCATACTATTGATGAAGCCCTACTGGACTTGAATGGCATGGGAAGTGATTTGTGTGAGCAGAGATAATACTGAACTGAACGGAAATATATGTTAGGATGGATAAAGGAATTGCAGTTGAGATACTGAGTAAAAAATTTCCAGTGGCAAGCAACGACATTGTAAAACTATCTGAGAAATGGGAAAAAAAACTAAGGATTTATTGACTAAATGGCCAAAAGAAGGTATCTTTGATGTACACATGTGCAATGAGATGGAAAGTCTAATTAAGAGCTATAAGCCGAAAGATAAATCTAAAAATAGGAACCAAAAGACGGGTCAGGAGATGGAAATACTGAAACAGTTTAGGAAAGTGGGTCAGGAATTGAAGGAAGCACATCAGGCACCCATGGTGATGAGGAAAGCTGCAAAAGAACAAGCTGAGCAGTTACGGGAAACAGAAAAGCAGGAATCAGCGCTCCCACCTTATACCCAGATGTGGAGGAGTCGAATAGAACCCCTCCTGACTCGAATGAAGAGACATTGAAGAAGTGTCCAGTAATAAAGGGAACAGTAGAAATAGATGGACAGTTAGAATGGGGTTGAAGTGCAGAAGACAAAAAAAATGAACTGAGGGAAAGGAGAGAAAGAGAGAACAGGTCCAGGCAGGAGCAAATGGAAGCCAAACAACGAGAGCAAGAAGAGCTGAAACATGAGAATAGTGCGCTGCATGGGCTATGGGAACAAAAAGCAGCTGAGAAATACTCATGGTGACATGGAAGGGAGGCTGAAGAAAGAAGTGAAGGTGACGCAAAGGAAGTGGAAAGGGATGTAGAGAGACAAGGAAAGAAAAAGGCCCCAGTAGCTAAAGGATGGAAGGAATTAGAAATAGAATCGGACTCAGAGTCCGAGGAGGAATTCCTGAGCAGTAGCGCAGGTAGTGGGAAAAAGGAGAAAGGGAAGGATGCTATCGCTGCTTATAATGGAAAGGAGAAACCCACAATACATTCCTTGGGGAACCCAGGATCTGGAAGGGCTGAAGAATATGCTGCCAGTTTACACGAGGGAGCGGGAAAGTGGATCAGGGCTTTTGAAGATGAAACCACAGGGTGATTGTTGGCTATTGGAGACTCGAAGGCATTGCTGATCAGGTTGGGAGGTCTCCCGAAGTTAAAGGAAATAATGGTCTGAGTCCGTTTGAAAAATGCAGCAGACAATCCAATGATTGAGGGGGTCGGGTTTGATCGAGTGAGACAGAATGCATGGCAGGCCTTAAGAGACTGTCATTCATTCAAAATGGACCCCCATGCTTTGAGAGGGGATCAACTTTGAGAAAACCCGGCTGCCTACTTGGAGAAACAGTTTAAAAAGTAGAGACTGGAACCTGAGCAAGACATAGAGACTAATCAGTTGCTGACAATAATGTTCTGAAATTCCATCATTGAGGCAATGCCTTCTCAAGTCAGGTCAAGACTAGAGGAGGTGATGGGTCTGACATCATCAATGAGCCATCAGGAATTTAGAGACCATGTCGCTCGTGCAGTTGAAAGGTTTTGAAGAGACAACGAGAAACTGTCTGAATAGTAGTAGGAGGTGTAAAGGAAGCTGGCACAAAACAGCTTAAAAAGAAAGAAAAAGAGAAAGCTAAAAAGGTGTCGCCAGTGAGAACTGACATAGTAATCAACACTGGCATGAACCAAGTGCTGACGTGGGGAGGGGGTTCCTATCAGATAGCCAGACAGGGGCCAGAAAGTCCCCCATGTCAGCAATGAAGGTTTTTAGAGAAGCTTTCCCACAGGTGATGTATCCGGGGCAGGGCAGGTTTAAACAACAGCCTAAACAGAACTGGGGTCCCCAAGGACAGGAATGTAGGAATGGGGGAACTAAGTTACATGATAAATAATCAGGCTCAGCGGGGGGAGGGGCGGCGCAGAAATGATGTGCTGGGGATGCCTTCAACCAGGCCACTTTGGGAGGAATTGCCCTTATTGGACCGGGCCCTCTCTGCCCTCACTGGGAATCCCCAGTGGCCACTTCCAGGCACCTTCAGGCCCAGCAGGATATGTTCACCTGTATGAGATGTGCTTGGGATGCCCTGAGAATCTGGGTGGGAAGGAATACTACTCTGTATTAGCGTGGGAGGCTGATCAAGAACCAGTAATATAGAAGGGCAGCAGACACCAGTGATGATAGATACTGGAGCTACATACACTTATGTACAGCTGAGGTATGCCTCTCATATTCCAATGTCAAGTAAATTTGTTAAAACTGTAGGGTTCTCAGGGAAATCGCAGTTACAGCTCGATTTACAGCTCCAGTAAAATCAGAAATGGAAGGTAGGGAGACAGTTTTGCCAATGTTAGTGTCTATAGAGACACCAATTAACTTCTTAGGCAGTTAGGTACTCTTGTGAGTCAGCCAACGTTGTCTATCTTATATGTTGCAGGCAAGGATGCCCTGAGGCATGGTACATTGGGGAAACCGAGCAACGACTATGGCAGATGAATGGGCACTGCACAATAATCAACAGACAGGAGTGTTCCCTCCCAGTTGGGGAACACTTCAGCAATCCAGGACATTTGACCTCAGACCTTCGGGTGACCATCCTCCAATGCAGATTTCAGGATAGGCAGCAGTGAAAAGTGGCCGAGCAGAGGCTGATAGCTAAGTTCCATACCCATAGGGAGGGCCTCAACCGGGCCCTTAGGTTCATGTAACACTACAGGTGACCACCTTTGCACTATACACACACAGACACTCCTATACACACATACACACAGACACACACATACACAGATATGCACACAGACACTCACGCGCACCCCTACAGACACACAGCAATAGTATTAGGGGAGCAGGGAGTGATTTTGCAAATAAAAAGAAATGCATTCCTGGAAAAGGGTATAATGTGCCAGGTGTCGCACCACATGTAACCTTACTGGCAAATGAAGAATACCAATCTAAAGATTTAGGACCTATGGCCAGGCAGGTAGAAACAGTTCGGAATGGCATGTGGTCATGATAGGGGTTTGGGAATCCGTGGATGACAGCTACATTAAAATCCTAGCATGCTGCAACCTGACAGAAAACCTGAGGGAAGTCACGGTAACACCCCAGAGGCACATGCCAGTGACAGTGGAGACTAGTTTGGCAGCGGGGTGGGAATCGGAGCCACATGTCTGAGAGGACAGTGACAGGATATATTGAATTTATCAGGAAGGTTTCTCACGCGATGAAACAAAAGGATCGGTTAAAGTGTGTCTGCTTTAATGCAATGAGTGTCCGGAGTAAGAGTGACGAACTTAGAGCATGGATCAGTACTTGGGGCCACGATGTTGTGGTCATAACGGAGATGTGGGTTTCACAGAGGCAGGGATGGTTGCTTGATGTTCCAGTGTTTAGAACGTTTAAAAAGAACAGGGAGGGTGGAAAACGAGGAGGAATGTAGCATTGCTAATCGGAGAGTGCATCACAGCTGCAGAAACGAAGGTTGTTGAGGAAGGTTTGTTTACTGAGTCAGTATGGGTGGAAGTCAGGAACAGTAAGGGAACAGCCACCGCATTGGGGTTTTCTACAGATCACCTAATAGCAGTAGAGAGATTGAAGATTTCATAGGCGGGCAGATTCTGGAAAAATGCAAAAGCAGCAGGGTTGTTGATATGGGTGATTTCAACTTTCCCAATATCGATTGGAACCTCCTTAGTGCAGATGGTTTGGATGGAGCTGTTTTTGTCACGTGTATTCAGGAGGAGTTCCTTACTCGGTACGTAAACAGACCGACGAGAGGAGAGGCCATTTTGAATTTTGTGATCGGCATCGAGCCAGGACAGGTATCAGATCTCGTGGTGAGAGAGCACTTTGGTGACAGTGATCACAACTGCCTCACATTTAGCATAGCCTTGGTGAGTGAAAGGAGCAGTTACCGAGGGAAGATATTTAATTGGGGAAAAGGTAATTATGATGCTATCAGACAGGAGTTGGTAAGTACAGAGTGGGAGCAATTGTTCCACAGAAAGGGAGCAGCTGACATGTGGAGACTGTTTAAGGAGCAGTTGTTGTGAGTGATGCACAAATTTGTTCCTCCGAGACAGGTAAGAAGAGGCAAGATTAAGGAACTTTGAATGACAATGACAGAGGAGCTTCTCGTCAAAAGGAAGAAAGCAGCTTACGTAAGGTGGAGGAAGCAAGGATCTAGCACAGCTTTAGAGGATTACAGACTTGCTAGAAAGGAGCCCAGAAATGGACTGAGGAAAGCCAGGAAGGAGCACGATAAAGGCTTGGCAAGATGGACTAGGGAGAACCCAAAGGCGTTTTACTCATACATGAGGAATAAGAGAATGATCAGGGAGAAGGTAGGGCCAATCAGGGATAGTGTAGGAACTTGTGTGTGGAGTCTGAGCAGATAGGGGAAGCAGATGAGTTTTTTGCTTCAGTTTTCACCAAGGGAACTTGTTTAAAATGAAAATTTAGAGGAGCTGGGATACAGTCTTGACCAGATCAAGATTGATGAAGATGATGTGCTAGAAATGTTGGAAAATATTAAGATTGATAAGTCCCCAGGGCCAGAACAGATTTATCCCAGGCTGCTTCGGGAAACGAGAAAGGAGGTTTCTTTTTTTTTAAAGATATTTTTATTAGAAATTTAATATTTTGACAGATTTACAAAAATAAACACAACTTTCAAGCACAAACATTAATATAAAAATAGATCTTAAATATATAATCATCAAAATTCAAAGGAATGATACTAAAGAAGAAAGAAAAACAATGAAACTCAGTTAACTACTAATCTAATCCACAATTATCCAGAGTGTATAGTTGAGTCACTTACATCCTTCAAACAAGAGAAAATGTTCTCTAATACACTCATAACAGTATAATAAAAAGGAAACTATTTCCAAACAATAAGAACAAAAAAAAACATGTTTGAATGGAGATCCTCCCCCTTATTCTCAGGGGGCCTTACTTCCTTTCTAAAGGTCCACCATATCCTCTCCCAAACAGTGTCCCACCCTTGACCCGGGCGCTCCTTAATAGGATTTAGATATAATACCGAGCTAGAGTTAACAGTGAGCGCCCCACCCCCACCCCTCCCCACCCATACCTGAGTATATCTGATAGCATCAATGCCACGTACAAACACACATAACTATAAAATTACAATTCCAACAAATTACAGTTAAGTATAATAACATAAAAAAGCAAGGGAACACAACCCTGCTCCCAGAAGCAAAAGTAAAGTAGAGTAAAGTATCTATTTCTCCCCACGGAGTGTGGAAGAGGCAAGCCAACATAAATTGTCTCTTACGATTTATTTAAACGAGTCTAAAAGTTCCTTAGCCTCTTCTGGTGATCTAAAATTATACTCGGATCCTTCGTGGTTAAAGCATAACGTCGCTGAGTAGCGTAAGGTGTATTGAATATTTAAGTTCCTTAGACATTTCTTCACCTCATCAAACGCCTTCCTCCTTCGTGCCAAAGCCGGAGAGAAGTCCTGAAATAACATAATCTTGGATCCTTCATGGATCATGGCTTTAGGATCCTTTCCAAGATTTCTAGAGGCATCCAGGAGTACGTGCCTCTCCCTATAACTCTGCAGCCGGAACAGGACCGGGCGTGGGCGCTGGTTTGGGCCAGATCCGGGTGCTGCGACCCGGTAGGCCCACTCCACCCTTACCCGATCAGTTTCAGCCCCCAGGTTTAAAAGCTGGGGCAGCCATCGCTCCAGAAATACTACTAACTGTCCCTTCTCTTCTTGTTCAGGGAGGCCCAGAAGACGGATATTCTTTCTCCGATTTCTATTATCCAGGTCATCCATGTGGATTTCAAAGGCCCTGACTCTCTGCTCCAGAGGTCGCACCTGTTCTGCAGCTGTTTGTGCTGCAGCCTCGGAGGTCGTGGCCTTTAGCTCCGCCCCCACCACTCGGCCCTGTAATTCCTCGAGAGCCTCGCTGTACTTTTGTAGCTTTTCTTCGAATGCATTCCATCTCTGTCGGGATTCCGCGATGAAATTGACGAGTGTCGTTTCCAGCCTGGCAATCATCTCTTCAAGGCCTGTTTTTACATCAGCTGCAGCCGGAGGAGAGGTGGGTGGGGGAGGGTTCTTTGTTTTCTGAGAGCTGCGGGATCCCTTTGGTTTACTCATTATCCACTTAATATTAAACTGCTTAAATATAATAGTAAACAGCTAATTAAGGTTAGAAAATTTTTTTGGGTGGTTTGGTAAGTGTGGTGGGGGTGAGTAACTCACTTTACCCAGGATTTGGGAAGAGCACTGTAAACTCAGACTTGCTGAGTCGCCGCCATCTTGGATCTCCGAGAAAGGAGGTTTCTAAGCTGCTGCCGAGGATATTTACCTCCTCACTCTCCATGGGAATTTTATCGGAGGATTGGAAGGAGGCGAATGTTGTTCCACTCTTCAAGAAGGGTAATAGGGAATTCCCTGACAATTACAGACCAGTCAATCTCACATCTGTGGTCAGCAATGTTGTGGAAAGAATTCGGAGGGATAGGATTTATGACTATTTGGCAAAGCATAGTGTGATTAAAGGCAGTCAGCATGGCTTTGTGAGGGGCAGGTCATGCCTCACAAATCTTATTGAGTTCTTTGAGGAGGTGTCAAGACAGGTTAATGACAGTCAAGCAGTGGACGTGGTGTATATGGATTTCAGCAAGGCATTTGATAAGGTTCCCCATGGTAGGCTCATTCATATATTCAAGAAGCATGGGATACAGGGAGATTTAGCTATCTGGATTCAGAATTGACTGGCTGACAGTGATTGTAGATGGAGCGTATTTTGCCTGGAGGTCTGTGTTGAGTGGGGTACTGCAGGGCTCTGTTCTTGGGCCTCTGTTCTTTGTAGTTTTTATAAATGACTTGGATGATGAGGTTATGGGGTGAGTTAGTAAATTTGCAGATGACACAAAGGCTGGAGGTGTCGTCGATATTATCGAGGGCTATTGCAGGCTGCAGCGCGACGTAGACAGGATGCAGAGCTGGGCTGAGAAATGGCAGATGGAGTTCAACCTGGATAAATACGAAGTGATGCATTTTGGAAGGTTGAACTCGAATGCTGAATGTAGGATTAAAGAAAGGATTCTTGGCAGGGTGGAAGAACAGAAGGATCTGGGTGTGCAAGTACATAGATCCCTCAATGTTGCCACCCAAGTGGATGGGGTTATTAAGAAAGCATATGGTGTTTTGGCTTTCATTAACAGGAGGATTGAGTTTAAGAGCAAGGGTTTGCTACAGCTCTACAAGCCCCTGGTGAGACCACACTTGGAATATTGTATCCAGTTCTGGCCGCCCTACTATAGGAAAGATACAGAGGCTTTGGAGAGGGTACAAAGAATGTTTACCAGGATGCTGCCTAGAATGGAGGGGCTTGCTTTATGAAGAATGGTTGAATAAGCTCGGACTTGTCTCTCTGGAGAGAAGGAGAAAGATAGGAGACCTGATCGAGGTGTACAAAATAATGAGAGGAATAGATAGAATCAATAGCCATAGACTTTTCCCCATGCAGGATTGACTGGTACGAGGAGTCATAGTTTGAAGATATTAGGAGGAAGGTATAAAGGAGACGTCAGAGGTAGGTTCTTTATGCAGAGAGTTGTGAATGCATGGAATGCGTTGCCATCTGAAGTGGTGGAAGCGAAGTCATTGAGGGACATTTAAGAGACTGCTGGACATGCATGTGGATAGCAGTGAGTTGAAGGGTGCGTAGGTTAAGTTACTACATTGTAAATTTGGATTAAGTCTCAGCACAACATTGTGGGCCTAAGGGCCTGTTCTGTGCTGTACTTTTCTATGTTCTCTGTTCTAAAGATGAGCAATATGGTAATGAGCAATTGGCTACATTACCTGTCACTTTGTGGTCACAGCATGATACAGATGTGGGGAGAGTGAAATCAGCTAGCCCAGTGGAAATAAGGTTGAAACCAGGAGCTATTCTACCTAGGAGATCACAGTATCCTTTAAAACCAGAGGCAGTAGAGGCATGAGCAGCAACAATACAAGGGGTACTTAAAGGAACTTGGAGTCCCTGCAACACTGCTTTGTTATCAGTCTTAAAGGCAGACCTGTCAAAATGGAGACTTGTACATGATTTAAGAGCGATAAATGAGGTAGTGGTGGATTGACCAGCAGTTGTTCCTAATCTGCACATAGTGCTGTCTAATGTCCCTCCACAGGCAGCATGGTTCTCGGTTGTAGATTTATGTTCTGCTTTCTTTAACATTCCTCTATCAGAGCACTGCCGGTATCTGTTTGCTTTTACATACAAAGGTCAGCAATACACTGATACAAGAATGCCCCAGGGGTTTAAGCATTCAGGTATGTATTCAACCCAGTGTTAAAATCAGAACTCGAGGGTATGTTTTTAGAAAGTACGCTGATACAGTATGCTGATGATGTGCTTGTCTGTTCAGATAGTCAGAAATAGTGTGAGTGAAACATTGTTTTCCTCCTGAAAAAAACTGTTGGACAGGGGTCATAAGGTGTCCAGGAAAAAGCTGCAGTTTTGCAACCAGCAGGTCGAGTATTTGGGTAGACTGGTTGCTACGGGAACGAAGCAATTGTACCAAGTCAGATTGAAGCAATTGTTAAAATTCCTCGGCCAGAGACAGTCAGGCAAACGATTACATTTTTGGGCATGACAGGATTTAGAACAGATTGGATTGAGGAGTACGCTGGGATCTCAGCACCCTGAAGGAAGATGATGAAGAATGTCGGACATTCATGTTTAAGGGGTGTTTTGCAGTGGACTGAAGAGGCTATGACAGCTTTCAATGCACTTAAACAAACCTTGCCTGATTATGAAAAACCTTTTCACCTTTACGTGTCAAACAGACGGACAGGATACGCAGCTGCAGTACGAATGCAGGAGGCAAGTGCAGGGAGGCCCATGCAACTGATTGCTTACAATAGCACCTGACGAGCTGAAGTAGCTCAGGGCTAGCCACCGTGATATCAGGGATTGGCGGCTGCCTATTTTGCATATGAAAAAGCATCCTCAGTAACAATGGGTTGCCCCATCATCCCATATACACATCAGAAGATGGCAGAGTTATTGGAGAAAGGGAAAATTGTACTGTCGCCAGCTAGAATATTGGCATACCTGATGCTGCTGACATTTTCCAACATAACCATACAGAGGTACACTACAAGGAACATAGCGGACTCTATGCCACTTGAGTGTGAAGGAGAGATTTATGATTTTGTAAGGGAATTGACTGCATTTCTCTGTTGGGATGCTGTGGGTTTGCCGCAGCAGACTGCCTGCACTTGATCTTCTTATCAGGACAGGTGTTGAGTTGTGAGTCATCAGAGTGTGGAGATCATCGCTGGATTGTGATTGGATATTAGAGGATCGTTTGGTTGCGCTGACCGGCTCTTGGTGGATCTTCATGTTGGCTTTGGCCTAACGCCAATTCAGGTACCAGCCAACTTCGGAGCTATGGCCTCAACAGCTGCCTGCAGCCCTGGACAGGGGGTTCGAAACACAGTCAGGGTTACTGTGAAGAAGGTATAGGCTCATAAACCTGTCGATCGCATGCGGTTCATTAAGAAAGTGTTGTTGGGATGCTGTGGGTTTGCTGCAGCGGACGTGTCTGTTCGTGACCTGAGCGCTCTTGGTCAGATCCACCGACGTCAAGCCAGTGTTCTTCTCTGACCACTACCTACTGCTGGCTGACTGTCACCTATAGGATGAGCAGTGGGCGAGTAAGGGAACGTGGAAGCTGAACACTAAGCTGTTGACCCCGGGAAACGTTGAGGAGCTCAAGAGGGACTACGCAGGTTGGAGAACCTCTTTGAGTCCCCAGCGGACTGGTGGGAAACAGTAAAAGGGAACATCAAGAGGTTCTTCGTTCTCAAAGGTGTTCAGGAGGTGCGAGAGAGGTGGGGGAAAACTGTCCCAGCTCCAGGAAAGTATGCAGAACCTGCTACTGTTGCAGATGATGGGGGTCGATGTCACGGAGGATCTCAAGGAGGTGAAGGGCCAGCAAGCCTCCAAGATAATCTTCCGGTCCAGGGTCCGCTCAGTGGAGCAGGACGAGACGTGCTCACGTTTTTTCTTCCAGAAGGTGCACAAAGAGAGATTTAGATTAGATTACTTACAGTGTGGAAACAGGCCCTTCGGCCCAACAAGTCCACACCGACCCGCCGAAGCGCAGCCCACCCATACCCTTATATTTACCCCTTACCTAACACTACGGGCAATTTAGCAAGGCCAATTCACCTGACCCGCACATCTTTGGACTGTGAGAGGAAACCGGAGCACCCGGAGGAAACCCACGCAGACACGGGGAGAACGTGCAAACTCCACACAGTCAGTCGCCTGAGTCGGGAATTGAACCCGGGTCTCCGGCGCTGTGAGGCAGCAGTGCTAACCACAGTGCCACCATGCCGCCCACAGAGCTCTGTGCTCAGCATCCTGAAGGAAGAAGATGGCTCGATAACGTCATCTCAGGCTGACGTCATGAGGATCAGTAAATCCTTCTATGCCAGTCTGTATGATGCGAAGCCGACCGACAGCGGTGGGCACTTGTGACCAGTGCGCAGACTCGTGTGCGCTTGTGACCAGTTCGCACGGGCCTCAGGGGCCAAGGTAAACCGAGGCAAGAGCGAGGCCATGCTCTTCGGGAACTGGGCCGACCAATCCTCGATCCCCTTCACCGTCAGGAACGACCACCTGAAGGTGCTGGGTATTTGGTTCGGGGGGGTGGGGGGGGGGGTCGCTGGGGCGTGTGCCAAGTCTTGGGAGGAGCGTATCAGTAAACTGAGGCAGAAACTGGGCAGATGGAAGCTACGGTCGCTCTCCATCGCGAAAAAACCTGGTCATCTGGTGTGAGGCACTATCATTGCTGTTGTACGTGGCACAGGTCTGGCCTATTCCCAGAACCTGCGCCGCTGCAGTCACCCGGGTCATCTTCCACTTTATGTGGAGTTCAAAGATGGACCGGGTCCGAAGGGACTCGCTGTACAAAGATCTGGGCAACGGGGGAAAAAATACACCCAATGCCACCCTCACCCTGATGGCCACCTTTGTATGTGGCTGCATCAAGCTGTGCGTGGATCCCCGGTATGCAAACACCAAGTGTCTCTACGTACTGAGGTTCTACCTGTCCCTGGTGTTTCGAAGGATGGGCCTGGCCTCGCTGCCACGGAACGCTCCGAGTAGTTGGACCGTTTCGTATCACCTGTCCTTCGTGGAGAAATTTATGAAGAAAAGCACCTTTGGCCACAAGTCCATCAGGAAGTGGTCAGCACGTAGTGTCCTCGAGACCCTTCGGGAAAAGAAGAGGACGGATCCTATCGAGCGGTTCCCTGAGCAGACTGTCAAAGCCATTTGGCAGAATGCCTCATCGCCAGAACTGTCCAACAAGCACCAAGACATGGCTTGGCTGCTGGTGAGAAGGGCTCTGCCTGGGAGATCCTTTATGCACGCCCGGACTCTCAGCCGCACTGCACGCTGCCCTCGAAGCGGCTGCGGGGGGGGGGGGGGAAGAGACTGTCACACACCTCCTTCTGGAATGTGCCTATGCCGAGGAAGTCTGGAGAGGAATGCAGTGGTGTTTGTCGAGGTTCGTCCTGAGCAGCGCCGTGACGCGGGACTCCGTGCTCTACGGCCTGTTCCCCGGGACGCACACTGAGACGAGCATCAAGTGCGCCTGGAGGATCATCAACTCGGTGAAGGACGCTCTCTGGGCGGTCCGAAACCTGTTGATCTTCCAGCTGAAGGAGTTGACCCCGAATGAGTGTTGCAGGCTGGCACATTCCAAGGTCCAGGACTACGTGTTGAGGGATGCGCTGAAGCTTGGGGCAGCTGCCGCCAAGGATGCGGTGGGGAAAGACCACCGTTTAACATCTGCCTGCCTAAAGAAGAACAGTGGGCCCATGCAGTCGTTTGGGCTCTGCTGACACCTCAGCTAAATATATGGGCATATGAGTGAGAAATGCACAGACCTGTATATAACAATGATAATTTCTGATCTGTGTATGTAAATGTTGACATATGTATGGCATGACCAAATGTACAGACCATCAAATTATTTTATGATTATTTTACGAATAAAGTATATTTTTGAAATTAAGAAAAGTGTACTGCCTGTAGGATTTCCCTGGGGCAGGGTATTTCGATGTGACCTTCAGGAGTGTGAAGCAGTGCAAGCAGCTCCTGAAGGTCTTCAAGGAGAAGGAAGGGGAGCCGCTATTCTTCATCTTGTCGGCGGTCCCATTGTGTGTGCTTCCTGCACAGAGGAGTCGGGTTGTTACAATCCATATGTACAACCGCTATGTTCCAGCGGCTGATGTCCTGACCTTCCTGGGAAGGTACGTCCAAGTTGAGGGAGAAGCCACCGATGTGACCAACCTCTTTGGGATCTGGACCAGTAAGCGGCAGGTCAGGGTAACTCTGAGGGTCGATGATAATGGGAACATTCTCCACCCACCCTCGAGCTTCGCAATTGGAGGGAGCAGAGGCTACCTGACATATGCAGGGCAGCCGAAAGTGTGCCGAACCTGCAGGAAGGCGGGACACATGATGGCGGATTGTAAGGTGACCATCTGCAGAAATTGCAAACAGGAGGGTCACCTGACTAAGGACTGTCAGGAAGCAAAGAGCTGCAACCTGTGTGGAGAGGCGGGCCACATGTACATGACCTGCCCAAGACGGGGTGGGCACTTACGCACAGATGGCTGGAGGTGGCAATGTGAACCGTGGACCCCCAAAGACAAGCAAGGTCCACCCAGACAGCAGGGAAACGGAGACTGGTGGCACCCAGAAAGAAGAACAGGCTGGAGTGGAGGAGGCAGCAGCCAGCGGAGAGACACAGCAGCTGATCTTAGCTCTAGCTGGGCAGATGGAAGCAACGGAGGAGGAGGTAATTGAGAAGGCAGAGGAGTGGATACCTGTTAAAAACAGGAAGAAAAATTCCTGCCAGGCCCCCAAAGACTCCCAGCAAAGGGGGAAAAGACAGCTGCATGAGGGAGAGACAGCCAGTGCTTTGGATGGGGAAGACGGGCGCAAAGAAGGTCACCACCAACAGAAGAAGAGACAGAGCGCCGTAGATAAAGAGGAGGGCATTTCTTCCCAACCAGGAAACAACAGACCCCCCGAAGTCCACACTCCACCCAGCGAGAACCAGGGGCTATCCACTGCCCCACAACTACAGGTAACTGAAAGCTGCGATCCTCTGACAGTCCCATTGTCAGACACAGAACTGGACGGTGCGGACCCTTGCCTTGACTCAATGACACCAGAGCGGGTAAATGACACCAAGCGGGGAACTGGATAGCTACCTCAGCCCAGCGAAGGTCCAGCAGTTCACGCTCACGATGGGGATGCAGATAGCTAACCCAGAGACAGGGCAGTCAAATGGACAATGGTAACCCCATAAACTGGGAGTTAAAGAAGGTTCCTTTGCTATCGTATAACAGGGCACCCACTCACTAGTGGGTTCCGCTGAAGCCACAGCTAAATAATAAGAGACTAATAAGATGGTTAATAAGGGAACTGTAAATAGGATAACTGTAAATTCGATTAATTCAATCTGTTCTTTGTAATGTTAAGACATGCAATGTATATATCTATGAACGACATGGCAAATTGTACAGGTACAAAAGATTTATTTCTATGAATAAAGTATATTTTGAAATAAAAAAAACATTTCTCAAACTGAGGGATGATTTGCAGTCTGACCCACTGCCTGATGCAGCTAAGGAGGTTCTTTTTGTGGATGGTTCTTTCTATAGGGATTATGATGGGAATCATGCAGGGTATTCTATTGTAAGACAGGACCAATCCCAGTATTGGACAATCAAACTGGAAACTTACCCACAGCTGTGTTTGCTCAGTTGGATGAACTTAAGGTATTGGTGGCAAATGATGGAGGGTAAAAAAACTGGCATTTATACTGATTCGGTTAATGGCACATGGGATATGCCACCTGTTTAGGGCAGCGTGGAAGCAAAGAGGCTTAAGAAGAGTAATGGGAAGGGTTAAAGCATAAAGACTACTGGCGATCTGTTGCAAAGGGTCTGTGGAATGCTACACTGGTCAAAAGGTGGCTGTGGCAGAATGGGATAAGAATAGTGAAACACTCCTACACCAATTTCCAGAGTAAGGTTGAGGCTGAAAGGTCACGATGGTGGGCAGAGATAACAGCAGTTATCATCATGGCAGGTTGGGACAGATTGTGAAAATAAATATTTAGGAGATGACATTAAATATTTAATTAATAGTTAGTAGAGTCAGCCTGCTTGAGATCTTCAACAGTGAAATATCTAATCATGACATTAGAATAATATTAAGTATGATGTAGGAAAACAATAGTGGCAGAAATAGAAAGATAATGGGCATTAACATCATTGGTTTATTGGAAAGCTGGAGTGAGGTAATTCTAATTAACACAGTTGGACATGCTGATAAGCTAGCAATAACATGATAAAAATGGTATAAAGAGCCACGGACCCTTAAATTCAAAGGCATTTCAAGAATTTGCTTTCTTAGTGTCATGGTTTTTTGCGGCATTCCAGTTGTAATGGACGTTGGTGAGGCCACACTTTGAGTATTGTGTTCTGTTTGATCCCCTGGCTGTAGGAAGGATCTTATTAAACTGGAAAGAGTGCAGAAGAAATTTTCAAGGATGTTGCCAGAACTGAAGGATCTGAGTGATAGGGAGAGGTTGGACAAGCTAGGAGTTTTTTCTTTAGAGCATAGGAGTGGTGGGAGATCTTATAGAAATGTACCAGATCGGGTGAGGTATGGATTTTTCCCCGGGATGGGGAATTGAGGACTAGAGTGCATCAGTTTAAGGTTAGAGGGGAAAGAATAAAAGGGAACCTGAAGAGCAACATTTTTGCAGAGAAGGTAGTGCGCATATGGAATGAGCTACCATGGGAAGTGGTTGGGGCAGGTACATTAACGACATTTAAAGGGCATTTGGACAAATACATGGATAAGAAAGGATTAAAAAGATATGAACCAAGTGCAGGAAAATGGGGTTAGAGTGGATAGACATTTTGGTTGACATGAACCAATTTGGGCCAAAGGGCCTGTCTCTGTGCTCTAGGACTCTATGTCTCTAATTGGACAAATACGTGGATAGGACAGGTTTAGAAGGATATGGGCCCAGTGCAGGGAAATGGGGTTAGTGTGGTTGAATATTTTTGTCCACATGGACCAGTTTGGCTGAAGGGCCTATCTCTGTGCTGTATGAGTCTAGGACTCTATGTTTACCCACAACAGGGCCCTTCTGCGCAATAGATCTGTAGCCTCTGAGTACTTAGTCAATTACTCTACCAGGTTCTCCCACAAAACTTTCCACTCCAAAGAAGACAACTGGAAGTTATCCGGTCTCTCTTCACAGCCAAAATAATCTATCAGGGGCAAAGTCCTTCTGAATCTCCTTTCCACACCCCTCCAGCATAACCGGACAATCTGATAGCCATGTTACACACAGTAAGCTAGCCACTCTCTCGATGGCATGGCATGGACTGGGAAGCCTGGAACTGAACACTTGGCATGGCATAGCATTGACCAGGAAGTCTGGAGCAGGACACTCGCCATGGCATGACATTGACTGGGAAGCCCAGAGCTTGACACTTACCACAGCACAGCATTGACTAGGAAGCCCAGAGCAGGACACTCACTACGGCATGGCATTGACTGGGAAGCTCAGGACAGGACACTCACCACAGCATGGCATTGACTGAGAAGCCCAGAGCAGGATACTAGCCATGGGTTCATGAAGGAGCAGGTCTCTGGCAGCAATATGCTGTGTCAGTAGAGAAGGAAAAGCTGAAGTCTCTTTAAATGATTGTTTTCTTTATTTTATTCTGTGAATAGCGCTTATGTATAAGCAAAGTTATACACTTTTCACTATATTTTATCCTGGAAACACGTGATAATGCAGGATATTAAAAGCTAAAGTTTGCAATAACCAAAGTTATGTACTGCTCCATATTACCTGTATACATTTACAATCTGTCCACCACTAACAAAGATAAGCATCTTATATGCAATCCTAGCTATCCTCTTCGCTGCCTGTAATGGAAAATTAACAATTTCTACGTTTACTATAAAATCTGAAAGTGAATGCTTTTCTAAATTCAGTGCTGTGCTGAGCTTTGTAAACAATACTTTGCTGAGGTTTACAGCCAGCTTGTCTCTGTTTGAACTTTGAAATCATTCAACTTGACCGTGTGACAGTCAAATTCAGCGAAAACTTCCACACAGTAAGTAATCACTGTAAGGATTGCTGTCTCTAGAGTGCTTAAGAGACAATGGTTTAAAGGTGTTTTAGACATGGAACCACCATTGGCTCAGTTGGACTCGCCAAGGGCGTACCGGGTACCTGGTTTCTTGATTTATGAAAACCAAGGCATTGAGATGGACATGCCTAATGCGAGAGGGGACCTTCAGAGGTAAGAAAGCAAGTCAAAGGGAAAAGATAACGGTACCGCGAAAGAGAGAGACAGAGCTGAACACTTTGCCAGTTACGCAAAAAATGGGCTCCGGTAAGAGCAAACAAAAAGAGGGTCCACAGAGGACTTGGAATGGCCAACCAAAAACCAGAGCAGCCGACCCACAAGCGGAGCAGAACAGAGACTTTAATGCTTTTGTTGCTGCACTGGCAACCACCTGTAGGGAGGAATTCCCAGTGTGAATGGACATGACTAAAATAGCAATGTATAAACAGCGGGAAGGTGAGGCAGTGTCCAAATACCTTACTCACCTCACTGCTGTCCATAATGCCCATAGTGGACTGAGACCACCCAATGACATAATGGTGGCAGAAATCACGCTGTATAAGGCACACCTGAGGAACAGCTTCATCAATGGAATGAAGGATGAAATAGTGAAAAATGTAAAAGGCACATGTACTACCTGGGACATGGGAAAGCTGAATTTGGTAGAACAACGTGTGATACATGCTGAAAAATTGCTTACCAAGAGAAGGATAAGTGGAAAGTAAAGATGGAACAGTTAGCACATAAAGCTCAGCTTACTATGATGTAAATGGTCACCCAGCGGTTGGAGGGAGGTGCTGCAGGAAGAGAGAGAGGCAGAGGGGGAGGTCACGGAAGAGGAATAGCAAGAGGCCGCGGAATAGCGGCAATCAGAGGTAGATCTGGCGGGTGCTTTGTTTGCGGAACAATGGACCACTGGGTGAGATAGTGCCCACACAGACAGCCTCAATCGGTCCTGGAGGCTGAGTGACAAGGTGACTGACAGGAGAAGACTGAGGAGGAGGTGGGCAACCCACAAGGTACAGGTCAGCCTCTTTCCCTTATGCTTGGCAACGAAGACTCCCTTATGCTAATCTCTTCTACTAACCTTACGGGCACTGAGACATGTCCTACCTCTGTGTTGAGCACTGAGATTGCGAAGTGTGGACAGTATGTTCAATATCACAATGATGCGTATAAGTCAATTCCTACCTATATGTTATATGTGGAAGGTACACCAGTTACCTTTTTGCTAGGTACGGGGGTAACATACTCAGTCCTTACATTAAGTCAGTTTAAACAATGGACACAAATAAAGATGAGTGAAAGGTTTCTGATCACAATGGGTGCACCAGGAGTCGTGGTGCGAGAGAGATTTTCTGCACCCCTATTGTGCAAAACTAGTAACGGGGAAACATTCCAATTCTTCTTGCTATTGGAATTTTGTCCTATAAATCTGATAGGTCGGGGCCTCATAGTGAGATTGGGATTGTACTTGCTCAGTACTCTGATGGGCTTGCAGGTAAGTCAAAGGGAAGGTTTCCCAGTGCAGGCTGTAAAATATGACCTGCGACTCCTGATGTATGTCAATGAGTGGCAATTAAGCCAGAGAGCGATAAGTTCAGTGAGCGATTCACTCGCACTGGAAGCAAGTAACCACGTTAATCCTGTTAACACCGATTTTCTTGCTGGAGATATGCTGCACTGCACAGCACCTATACATCATGACAGCCCTGATGAACCATATGAGAAGGATTGGTTCAGGAGGTTGGTTAATCCAGATCAATTGTTATTGTGTGAATTTTATTGGAATGATCACAGATGTGCAGTCAGTGTAAACTTATCTAATGTATCTGTAACAGCACGTAGACCCTGTCTTTTTGATGTGGAAGTCTTCGCTCCCCATGTGTCACTGGCGAAGGCGTCTGGTGACAGGTGGCAGGATTTGGGACCATGGGTCCGAAAGGCACAAAGAACGAAAGGTTGAGTCTTCAGGGACGATGTGGATATCTGGTTTGATGCAGATAGGAAGAAACTAAATTGGCTAACTCAGGCAGATAGTCCAGGTAATCCCCGCTAGCCCTGAAGAGCCTAGGAGGGTAGCCTGGTATTTCCCTAAGATAGAAGTCTTGGACCTAAGATTAAAAATGATGTGGGGATCATATGAGGCTGTGAACCCTTAAGGATAACCCCGTAGACTGAGTATCATCCTTGCAGAGCACAATGCCCATTAAAACACGAGGCCATAGAAGGAATTACTCCAGTCTTTGAATCCCTCCTAAAGGCTGAAGTGATAATCCACTGTGAAAACGCACCGGTGAGAACTTCCATTTTTCCAGTCAAAAAGGCAAACATTCCCGGTGAACTGGAGGAGTGGACGTTTGTTCAAGACCTGCAGGTAGTCAATAATGCTGTTGCCCCACACGCCTCAAATGTTCCCAACCCCTATACTATATTAGTTCAAATTCCACCGAACAGTAAATGGTTCTCTGTTATGGGTTTAGCAAGCACTTCTTTAATGTACGGTGCACCCAGATAGTCAATTCTAGTTCGCTTTTTCATGCAAAGGGAAATCATATACCTTCCTGCGACTTTGTCACGGTTACTATGAGTCCCCCACCATATATAATGAGGCTCTACGCAGGAGTCTGGAGACTCTTGTTCTAACCCCAGGGTCAGCATTTCTGCAGTATGTAGACAATTGCTTGATGGCACCAACAAAGGAACAATGTGAGAAGGAAACATTTGCGTTGCTCTGCCATCTAGCAAGGGAAGGGCACAAAGTCAGTCTCACAAAACTACAATTTGTGCAACAACAAATGAAGTTCTTAGGTCACTTAATATCTGAACAAGGGAAGGCCATTGGTCAAGACAGATTTCAAGCAATCCAGCAAATTCCAAAGCCTCACACGAAGAAACAATTGCTATCCTTTTTGGGCATGTGCTCCTACTGTAGAACGTTTATCCCACATTACGCAACCCTTGAGGTGCCCCTAAGTGACATAGCCCATGGCAAAGGGTTGCAGAACCAGAGTCCGTTGCAGTGGACCCCAGAGGCCGAGAGTGCCTTTGCTGAATTAAAAAAGATGCTCCAAACTACACCTACATTGGGGATTCCGAACCCAAGCAAGCCTTTTGTACAAACGGTAGATGAGAAGTGTGGCTGCATAACATCGGTGATGTTGCAGGATCAGGGGGAAGATTAAGGCTGGTAGCTTATTTTTCAGCTAAACTAGACCCCATAGCGGCAGGATTGGCTAAATGCCTGTGAGCTGTGGCTGCAGCTGAAAAGGCTGTTGTAGCATCCAGGGTCATAGTCAGCTCTGATCAATTAACCCTCCTTTTCCCACATGCAGTATCCTTCCTGCTTTCCGAGCAAAAGACGACACACATGTCAGCAGCACGTTGGCTCAGATACAATACTGTGTTATTGGAGATGCCTACCATTACAATAAAGCGATGCAATGTCCTTCACCCTGCCAGCCTTCTCCCCACAGAAGGAGACAGAAACCCACATGATTGTGTCGCTGTAATTAATGAAATTTGCAGCCCTAGACAAGATTTGCAGGATTCGCCACTTCAGAATCCAGATATGGATTTTTTTTTGTGAATGGGTCAGCATTCAGGAGCAAGGAAACAGGCCAGAATTGTGTTGGCTATGCTGTAGTGACTACCTACGAGATAGTCAAAGCGGGATCACTCCCTTCTCGTCTGTCAGCGTAAGCAGCAGAGCTGATTGCCTTGACTGAGACCTGTAAATTGGCTGAGGGAAGGACAGCGAATATTTACACTGATAGCAGAGACACATTCGGGGTTGTACATGATTTTGGAGCCCTGTCGAAACACAGGGGCTTCTTGAACTCGACCGGAAAGCACATCATACACCGCGGCCTGACTTCTGACCTCCTGGAAGTGGTCCTGTTGCCTAAATCAATCACTGCGTGCAAGTGTGAAGCCCACACAAAAAATAATGATTTTATTTCACAAGGCAACGCAAGGGCAAACTCAGCAGCAAGGACAGCAGCCCAGCAACCGCCGAGTGAGCAGATTGACATGTGTATGACAAAAATTTGTATCACAACAGCAGACGTACGGGAGTTACCGTCATAGGCCACTCTGGAGCAGAAGCGTGAGTGGACAAAAGATGGGTGCAGTGTGTGGTCCCAATGGTAAACCCTGTCTACCACGATCATTATTTCCATTCTATACCAAGCCGACACATGTGTCAAAAGGGGGAATGTGTGACAGTATTTTGGCACACTTGTACACTAAGGGATTTACTCATTACTCCCAGAGATATTGTGAACGTTGTGTTATCTGTGCCACTAATAATGTGGGGAGGGGAATACAGATGAATCAGGCAGCACACCCCCAACCCCAAACACCCTTTGAACATTTACAGATGGATTTTAATGAACTAACGCCCAGCAAAGGGAAAAGATATTGTCTGGTAATAGTTGATATGTTTTCCAAATGGGTGGAAGCATTCCCCATGTCTAAACAGGATGCCAGTGCAGTAGCCACAGCTTTGCTAACTGAGATAATTCCGAGCTGGGGCATTCCTGAAAGGCTTAGTAGCGACAATGGGACACCATTTGTCAATAATGCCCCACAGCAGATCAGTGATTGTTTGGGAATAAACATGAGACAACACTATGCCAACCACGCAGTGAGTGGTGGCTCAGTGGAGACTGGATAGTGGTGAAAAAACTTCAGGAGGAAAAACTGGAAGGCGAAGAGGTGACTGGGACCATTTCAAGTGCTCCTCACAACACAGTCAGCTGTTAAGTTCGCAGAAAGAGCCACGTGGATACACGCCAGCCATTGCAAGCGTGTCGCTGGGCCTGAAGAGACATCGGATAACACCAGAACCAATTAAGTGCAAGTAGTGATTAGAAGCCTCATACAAATATGGGGCTGCCCCAGCTCACACTGTCAGTAAGTGCCCTGGTAGGACTATTCATAAGGGTAGGGGCATCTGGGATACAGCTGCAGGTGGTAATCTTAACTGAGGATACTAAGGGGAGCCTCACATACGGCCCATGGCCGTTTAGAAACCAGGACAATTATAAATTGGACAATAAATGTTTATGCAGTGATCCTTGTGGCACCGGTGACTGACCCTTAGTTGTAGCCACCGTGGCCAAAGGGACACCTGACATGGGAAGTAGACTAGATTAGATTACTTACAGTGTGGAAACAGGCCCTTCGGCCCAACAAGTCCACACCGACCCGCCGAAGCGCAACCCACCCATTCCCCTACCCCTACATTTACCCCTTACCTAACACTATGGGCAATTTAGCATGGCCAATTCACCTGACCCGCACATCTTTGGACTGTGGGAGGAAACCGGAGCACCCGGAGGAAACCCACGCAGATATTCTATGATCAAGATCGGAGGTACCAGGGCGCGGGTGATAATATCCAAGTCTCAAAAGAGCGATGAGGTAGCCTGGTGGTGTAGAATAGATAGATCCTTCGCTGACATTTATAGGCAACTAAATATAACGGTACAGTCGCCCACCCGAGATGCAGTGCAGAAGGTCCGACAGAAGGTAGTAACACCGGGGCATGGCAACCAACCAAACCAGATTATGGACCTAACCCCAAGCAGAGTAGAGGGCATTAATGTCATGCCCGATCCCGAAGGAATCGGCTGGGGTTCGGGAGCGAGTCTAACTCGGTTGTGGAGTTGCCCGTGCAGGAGATAAATGATATAAATGCAATGCCAGTAGGTTGGGAGGTGCATAGGGCCATTGCTAGATGTGAAGGGAACAGAGCATGTGATTTGGCCCTAATACAACACCGGAGATTAGATGTTGGCTATCCTTGTTGGATATGTTTGCACGCAGCCCAATGGCAGACTGCCGAACCAATCACAGAGAGCCTGGCTAGAAATGCTAGCTGTCTGCTTCCATGGGCGGTGACTACTCTGACCCTGATAGGGCGAGCAATTAGAGCAAATCTCGCACCATGCCCTGAACTCAAAGCTAACTGCAGTCCCAAGGCTGACACACTTCCAACCACAGCCTTCCATGTAATGGAAGGCAGGGGAGAAATGTGTATTTGCACCAATCGGGAGAAACTCCACTTGGGGATCCCCCAGTGCACTACGTCATTCCACTTGAACAATGAATCTTACTCAGCGAATGGTGCAATCATAAACATTGCTTGTTCCTTTATCAATAATCAGACTATGATGGCAGGTATAATATGGCCCTGTGGAGAGAAAGGGTACCACCACCTTCCCGGGATGGAAGGGGTATTGCTACCCCGTGATATTGTCCACTGGCACAACAGTGTTCGCCCTGAGGGCTGGTAATATACGAACCTGAAGCGACATCCCACTGCGTTGGAATGGGTACACATTCGCTGACCCACTAGCAGCAAATATTGGGTGGTCCATTCCCTTGGGAGCAGGGACAACAGTGGCAATAAACAAGATTAATGGCCTCGCACATCATGTATT
The DNA here is from genome assembly GCF_020745735.1 of Hemiscyllium ocellatum. Lineage (NCBI taxonomy): Eukaryota > Metazoa > Chordata > Chondrichthyes > Orectolobiformes > Hemiscylliidae > Hemiscyllium > Hemiscyllium ocellatum. The sequence goes on from NC_083433.1 coordinate 30,899,041, forward strand.
ACTATTAGCAAATGAGACGGAGGAAGGTCTAGCACTCATTAACGCTGAATTAATGGCAGTAAGGGAAGCAGTGATGCAAAATTGATTGACGGCCAAGAGATGTTTGATACCTCATGCTGTTTTAATATTCCTGATGAGTCCCAGAATGTCACTCGTGTGATAAATCACATGAAGGCAGCGGTACAACTACCTCCCCTAGCAGATGACTCCAGGTTCCGATGGCTCACCTCCCTTTGGGGAGGATGGGGGTATTGGATCCTACACATTCTTCTAGTTGTAGGACTGGCCTTACTCATAGTGCTTTGTATAAGACTCTGCTTGTGTGCCTGCCTAAGCCGCTTGCTTATGAGGGTAGTAGGATACCAAATGGTAAAATTATCAGTGGCCTCACGGCGGGAATATCTGATTGCGTGGACCCCACCGTACCATGACGTTGACGAGTGTGACGTGTGAACAAGGGCTGTGTACAGAGCACACCAGAGCAAGTGATGATACCACCACAAAGCTGTGTTTCAGGTAGGTGGTGTCTGAGGAAAGGCCTGGTGTTCCTTCAGCATTCTCTGATGTCTAGCTATTCTGGCTCTTTTATTTTTTGTTGTGTTGCTGTAGTTGTCCTTGTTGTCATAAAATGACAAAAAGGGCGAAAGTGTAATGGAAAATTAACAAATTTTACATTTACTCTGAAATTTGAAATTGATTGGCCTTGGATGGTACAGTGGAACAATGGTTAGCACTGCTGCCTCACAGTGCCAGCGACTCTGGTTCAATTCCCACTCAGGTGACTGACTGTGTGTGTGGTGTTTGCACATTCTGCGTGTGTTTCCTCCAGGTGCTCTGGTTTCCTTCCACAGTCCAAAAATGTGTAGGTTAGATGAATTGCCCGTAGTGTTCGGTGAAGGGGTAAATGTGAGGGTCTGGGTGGGTTGTGCTTCGGCAGGTTGGTATGGACTTGCTGGGCCGAAGGGCCTGTTTCCACTCTGTAAGTAATCTAATGTAGATTGTTTTTTCTAAATTCAATGCTGTGCTGAGCTTTGTAAACAATATTTAGTTGAGGGTTGCAGCCAGCTTGTCTCTGTTTGAACTTTGTAAACATTCAGCTTGACCTTGCGACAGTCAATTCTGTGAAAGTCAAGAACAGTTATGTCCATGACCAGGGGGTGAGAGAACAACAACTTGAGTTTTCCCAATCTTTGCCCTTGAGAGTGTGATAAGAAACAGTATATGACAAGTTTCTGAATTATGCTTAGATACCCCTTACATGAGGTATCTCACCGAATGTATTGGGTCGTTTCTGCAGAATCTGAAATAAAGCTCCTTCCATTGCTCTTGCTAACAGTTGAGCTGAGTCGATTTAATTTCCACGACAATGAGGTGAAGAAAAAAGTTAAGAGATTTAAACATTCAGTGGTCTCTAATGTATCCAGCAGCGCTGTGTTTCAGTTATGGGGAATCTGTTCAAATCTACAACTCGGTGAAAAAAGTAAATGATACACTCGGGCTGAGGAGGACAGAAGAAAAGAGGCATATGGACAATGGCACAATATGACTTTTTTTTGTACCTTCTTTTTCTTTTTTTTTCTTTTGGGGTCTGAGGTTTTATAGGCTTGATATTGTGTTGGTGTTGAAAATGTGTTGCTGGAAAAGCGCAGCAGGTCAGGTAGCATCCAAGGAGCAGGAGAGTCGACGTTTCGGGCATGAGCCCTTCTTCAGGAATGCAGAAAGCCAGCAGGCTAAGATAAAAGGTAGGGAGGAGGGACTTGGGGTAGGAGCGTTGGAAATGCGGTAGGTAGAAGGAGGTCAAGGTGAGGGTGATAGGCTGGAGTGGGGGTGGGGGCGGAGAGGTCAGGAAGAAGATTGCATGTTAGGAAGGCGCTGCTGAGTTTGAGGGATTAGACTGACCAGGTGGGGGGAGGGGAAATGAGGAAACTGGAGAAATCTGAGTTGTGTTGGTGTGCAATCCAGTGTGTTGTATTTTACACGTGTTTGTACGTTATTACTCATTCTATTGTTCTGTTTTGCAGAGTGAGGGTTGGTTACTCCTTGGATGTAAAGATGTGTGGGGCTGTGATGAGGAGGGGGAGGGGTGGGTATCCATTTTTAACTGGTAAGAGTATAAGCAATATGTTGTTTTTCTTGCTTGGGTCTGGGGAGCGGCCTTAACTGGAAAGTGCTAAGATGGTTGTGAGGTTGGGAGCGAATGCCCGCTATGGGCAAGGTGGGGGGAATCTCTGGAAACTTGTGCTTTTTGTATTCAGTTGTTTAATTTAGGAATAGAACCCAGTTTTTAGTTTTAGTACTTTTGATATTGCTGGTCGGAATAGTCTTAGACTTGATAAAGTTCATTTTTTCTCCACACGTCGCACATTGATTGGGCTTCTTTCTCTTGTAGTGTTCCGGGCTGTTGTGTGTGGTCATGGCGATTCAAAAATAGTCTGAAATAACGGCACTTGAAATATGGGAGCTGGGGAACACAAAATCACTCTCTACGTGAATGGTGTCCTTCTGTTTTTTGCTAACCTGGAAATGTCTGTACCGCAGTTAATACAAAAGGTTAAATCTGTTCAGGTGGTGCACCTGGAATATAAAGGGGAACCAGTCGTCCATTAAAAGGAAAAAGGTGTTCTCAAGTCTCAAGAAGGAAAGAGTTGACATTGCGATGTTGCAAAAGACACATTTGACTGGTAGGAACAACTGAAGTTACAGCAGTGGGGATGTGATAGGGTATTCTTTTCCTCCTTTAACTCCAAAAGCAGAGGGGTGGCCATATCGGTATGGAAGAACCTCCTGTTTCAAGTGATAGGGCAAATTAAAGATGAGTACAGACGGTTCATCATTCTGATACACAGAGAAGAGTATGGCTCTCTGCACATTTATTATCCCCTGGCAGATCAAATCTTTAGTTGACGCAGTCTTGGGATGTGCCGTACGATTATAGGAGGAGATTTTAATTGTCTCATGGACACTGGAGTAGACAGGATGCCAAGGAGGCTATCGGTACACCTCGGCATTCTAGGCAATGAATGCACTTGTGTGAGGAGTTGTGTCGAGTGGATGTGTTGAGATGCCTCCATTTGAACGGGAGGGACTTTACCTTCTACTCCAATCCACACAAGTGCCACACAGGAATCAATATGTTCTTTGTTCCGTTGGTTTGCTTGAACTGGATGTTAGCTTGCAGAATTGGGAGTATAACTATCTGGGACCATGCAGCAGTATATTTAGATGTTAAGACCAAAGGTAGTGGAGTAGACACACAGCAATGACACATGGATCCATTTCTGTTGAAAGATGACAACTTTGTTCAGTATATTTCAAGGGGGTTCAGAGTTTATTGGGATGTCAATTGGGGTATGGTCAGCAATCTGTAAGTGCTCTGGGAGACCACCAAAGCATTCTTAAGGGGTATGATTATTTCATTCTCAGCAAGGAGAAGGAGACAGAGGGGAAAGCAGCAGCAGATGTTTGAGGCCTGGTTGAAAGCAGCCGAATAGGCATATTACACCAGACCATCTGTAGTTAGATTGCAGCAGGTCATCGCTCTCTGGGCTGCTCTTGACTCAGTGTTCAAACTAATGGCGAACAGTGGGGTTTCCTTTGTAAATCAAAGGTGGTTAAATATTGGGATAAGCCAGGTGGAGACTTGGCTCACCAAACTAAGAGGAAAAGTGCACCACAGTCCATTTTGTCCATCAGGGAGAGAGCTGGCAATATTACTCATGAACTGAGAAAGATCAATGCCAGATTTTTGTAGTTCTACACAGAGTTATATCAGTCGGAGGATGTGGAGATGGAAATGTGAGAATGGAATCTTTTTTTGAAAGCTTGGACCATCCCGACATAAATGCAGATCAGGCAGTACAGAAGGTGCAGGAGGCGGTAAGGCAGCTCCAAAGTGGTAAGGTACTCAGTCTAGTTGGATTCCCAAGTGAATTTTACAAGGAGCTTGTACTCCTGTTGGTTGAACTGCTGCTGGAGATGTATGAACATTCATATAGCCAGGACTGTCTTCCACACTCTCTGAGGGAGCAAATATCTCCCTCATTCTAAAAAAGGAGAAAGACCCCAAAGATTGCACATTATCGATGTAGGTTTGCTCGCTGAACTGGGAGGTTCATTTCCAGATGTTTCGTCTCCCTACTAGGTACCATCTTCAGAGGGCCTCAGGTGTAGCAATGTACATGTTTCCTGCTTTCTATTCATATGTTTGGGTTTCTTTGGGTTAGTGATGTCATTTCCTGTGGTAATGTCATTTCCTGTTTTTTTTCTCTGGAGGTGGTAGATGCGGTTTAACTCGATGTGTTTGTTGATATCAAGGGATATCCCTTGTCGCCGTTACTGTTCACCTTGGTACTAGAACCACTGGTGGATGTGATTCAAAAAGAGCCTGAAATAAGGGCACTTGAAATGTGGGAGCTGGGGAACACAAAATCACTCTCCACGTGAATGATGTCCTTCTGTTTTTTGCTAACCTGGAAATGTCTGTACCGGAGTTAATACAAAAAGTTAAATTTTTGTTAATACATAATTTAAGTTTATACAAAAATCGGAAGTGTTGCCAATTTGGGGTGGGGTGGGGTGGGAGAAGGTGGAGATATCGAAACTGGAGGATCGAATGGAATTTCCCTTCAGATGGTCACAGAAAGGTTTTCTCTACCTAGGAATTTTTATTACTTCTCGCTTTCGGCAGCTGTACGGAGCTAACTTTGTCCAGCTGTTTGAGAGGATAAAGGAGGACTTGCAGCAGTGGGAAAGACTACCATATCATGGCTTGGCCAGAGAGCCTTGATTAAGATGAATATTTTCCCGCCATTGCTACATCCTAATGAGGATGCTCCTGCTATTATTACTTAAACAGGTGCTGTGTAAGTTTGTGAGATGGCTTGGATCGTTTATTTTGTGCCTTAGGCGCCGATTAACTAAATTTACCAAGTTGCAATTTCTGCAAGATATGGGGAGGTGTGGGTCACTCAGATTTGAGGCAGGCACACTGACTCATAAATGTTGATCTATAACTGTAAAAAACTAGGGTCGACCTATACACGAGATATATGGAAAATGCAAGCTCTTTGGCCAAAAATAAGGGGTATATGTATACTTGAGGTCGACCTCTACACGTACAGAGAAGGTACATTTAAAACAGAGATAGTTAGGTTCTTGATTTTCAGGGGTATCAAATGTTACAGGGAGAACACAGGAGAATGGGGTTGAAGAAACTGCTCAGCCATTACTGAATGGTGGGACAGACTGAATCGCCTAATTTCTGCTCCTATGGCTTGTGGTCTTGTAGTGTTATAGAATACTGAACTAACAGAATACTGAGTTTAATACTGGATCATCCCAATGTAGTGTATCAGATTAACTAGATCTCTGTTCAAAGCTTAGTGTACTAAACCAAACGTTCTGTACCCAGCTGTGACTTCACCAACCGAGGCCATCTCCCCATCTCCACATATTCAGGATAAGTTAATCATGGAATATGATGGTGCAAGATAACATGTCACTGTCTGTCCACATAACCATATCCTAGAGTTTGGGGCTGGACACAAAACAATTTAATAGATCTTCAAATGTGAATAATTTCGTCAACTGGTTTAGCTTCCTCCAAATAACATATTGGTCAGTACAGTACGTGAAGATGTGCACCTTCGACACAGCTCAGTGACAGCCAATCAGCAAGATGAAAGTCACAGGGTCAACAATTACTACCTAATCCCGAAGGTTATTCAGTTCCAGTCAATAATCACACTGTGTTCCCGTGGTGAATGAAAACTGTCCCTCCCTGTAACAGCTGGACACTGGACATATTGCACACAACAGAACAACCACATCCAAGTTCATGCCTGATTTATATTAGAAAAGATTTTTGCAGACAGCAGTTTGTTTGATAATATTCTGATCTAGAATCAGAAATCTGGCTGATTCTGAAATCATTTTTACAAACAGCGTTGAAAGTCCGTCAGAGCACAGGGTCACTCAGAAAAATTGAGAACAGTGGTAGATACCACAGAAACAAAGTTAACAATCAACTTATGAATGTGTGAGGCAGTGATTCTACATTTAATGTCTCTGTAATATAATGTAATGACCTGGAACAATGAACAGAATGTCTCCACACAGCATAATGTTGATGCCAGGAGAAAAGAATCTAGAAATGTCTGTGAAAGCTCACAGAACATGGATACAAATACAGGGAGGAGGTAGTGAGGACTGCAGATGCTGGGGATCAGAGCTGAAGAGTGTGGTGCTTGAAAAGCACAGCCGGGCAGGCAGCATCCGAGGAGCAGGAGAATCGATGTTTCGAGCATGAGCTTTTCATCAGGAATGAGGCATGTGGTCTAAGGGGGCTGAGAGACAAATGGTTGGGGGTGGGAGGTGTTCAGATGGGCTGGGGGGAATATAGCTGGGAATGTGATAGATCGATGAAGGTAGGGTTGAATATCTCTGAGACATCTCTGGGACACGCGAACCAACTAACCCCACGGTCCTGTGGCTGAATCCATTAACTCCCCCTCCCTCTCCACTAAGGACAAGCAGGGCCTGAGCCTCTTCCATTGCCTGAGCCTCTTCCATCACCTAACCACCCGACGCCTGGAGGAGGAATGCCTCATTTTCCACCTTGGGACCCTCCAACTCCACGACATCAATGTGTATTCAACCAGTTTCTTCATTTCCACTCCCTCCACCTTATCCCAGATCCAAACTTCCAAATCGGCACCACATCTTGAATTGTCAACATGTCCATCTTCCTTCCCACCTATCTGTTGCATCTTCCTCTCTGACCTGTTACTTTCACCCCCACCTTCATCTATCTATCGCATTCCTAGCTACCTTCCTCCAGCCCCACATGCCACACCCTGCCATTTATCTCTCAGCCATCGTAGGCCACTAGCCTCATTCCTAATGAAGAGCTTATGCTTGAAACGTCGATTCTCCTGCTCCTTGGATGCTGCCTGACCAGCTGTTCTTTTCCAGCACCACACTCTTCGACATTATAGGCAATTCCAGAATTAAAACTCATTTTAATAACGTTGACATTGATCACAGCAGTTATTCTGTGAGAAGCCATTTGAGTTCCTGTTTTGAAGGAAGTCTGCCTTGTTTAGATTGATTGTGACACCTGAACAAGAGCACGCTGGATGACTCTTTAGACCGTAATGGCTTGTGGGCAATACATCATGTTCACCCACGTCACATGGACAAAGAGAATTACCAAAATAATTCACTTTCTGAGCACATACTTCTGCACAGGCATTGTGAGCTGGATTTACCTTCTCATGCAGCAGATTTCCTTCATGATAATGTTCATTCATTGCTACTGATCAAGTTGCTCAGGTTCTAAAGGACATTGCTGTTAGACTAGGTCTGCGGTCGGTGGTGTGGGAACTAACAAGAAGGAAAAACAGACTGAACCTCATTCTTATCAATCTGCTGGCTGTCCATGACAGTGTCAGAAAGAGTGACCATCGCACAGTTCTTGAGAAGCCAAAGTCCTGCCTTCACATTAACAATACCCCCCATCATGTTGGAAAATCATGTTAATTAGGGCAGATTTCAAATAAATCTAGCAACTCATGACTGGGCATCCATGAGGTGCTATGGGCCATCATCAACAACAATCTGTACTCCAGCACAACCTGTAACCCCATGGCCTGCCATTTCATCAAAGTTAGGGACCAACTCTAATTCACTGGAGAATGCAGATTGGAATACTAGGTGCAGAGCCAGGCATACCTAAAAATGATGTGTTAACCTGGAGAAGCAATCAGACACGACTACTTGCATGCTAAGCAGCAAAAGAGTAAAGCAATCCCACTACCAACACATCAGATCAAAGCTTTGCACTTCTATCACATTCAGTTGCGAATGGTGGTAGACAATTATACAACTCTTTGGAGCAGCAGATTCCACAATATCCCCCTCCTCAAAGACAGAAGAGCCCAGCACATCAGTACAAGTGCAATCCTGAAGCATTCACAGCCAGAGGTGCCAAGTAGCTTACCTATCTCAGCCTTCTCCCGTGGTTCACAGCATTACACATACCAATCTTCAACCAACTTGGCTCTCTATTCCATGTGATATCAAGAAATGATGGGTGCACTAGATGTCGCAAAGCTTCTGGTACCTGACATTCAGGCGTTAGCACTGTGCTGAAGGACTTGCTGCTCCCCTAGCCAATCTCTTCCAGTAACTGCAACACTGGCATCTGCCTCAAAATGAATAGTACATTTGTGGTTCACTGGAACGTAAGCAGAACGCCAGGTTTACAAAAGGCAAAATTTCATTGGAGGTCTCTCAGTTGTAGGCTTTTGACTGTCAGTCCTCGTTACTATCTCTATGCTATCTGACCTGCTGTCTTAAAGGACAACACATACTTAACTACGTATATAATACTCCTCCTCTTTTTATTTCAATACTCCCCTTAATTCTCTCCCTCTACACATATATAGTTATATAGATAGTGATTATTGAGCAGATTTGTAGCTCAGGTTGAGGATATGGATGTAAGTTTGCTCGCAGAGCTGGAAGATTTGGTATCAGACATTTCATCAGCATACTGGGTAACATCATCAGTGAGAGTCTGTGGTGAGGCACTGGTGGTGTGTTCTAACTCTCTGTTTATCGGTCTTGATTTCTTAAGATGGGTGATGCCCAAGGGAAGGTAGGTGGGGTCTAAATTGATATATTTATTGATGGATTTCTCTTTAGAATGCCAGGACTCTTGGAATTCTCGTGCATGTGTTTATTTCGCCTGTCCTAGAAAGTGTGTGTTACATAGAACATAGAACATAGAAGGATACAGCGTAGTACAGGCCCTTCGGCCCTCGATGTTGCGCCGACCGAATCCTACCTAACCTATACTAGCCCAATAACTTCCAAATGCCTATCCAATGCCCGCTTAAATGACCATAAAGAAGGAGAGTTCACCACTGATACGGGCAGGGCATTCCATGAACTCACAACCCGCTGTGTGAAGAATCTACCCCTAACATCTGTCCTATACCTACCACCCCTTAATTAAAAGCTATGTCCCCTAGTAACACCTGACTCCATTAGCGGTAAAAGGTTCTTAGTATCTACCCTATCTAAACCCCTAATCATCTTATACACTTCTATCAGATCTCCCCTAAACCTTCTCTTCTCCAATGAGAACAGCCCCAAGTGCCTCAGCCTTTCCTCATAAGATTTTCCTACCATTCCAGGCAACATCCTGGTAAACCTCCTCTGCACTCGTTCTAAAGCTTCCACATCCTTCCTATAGTATGGCGACCAAAACTGCACACAATACTCCAGATGAGGCCTCACCAGAGTCTTATACAACTGCAACATGACCTCAGGACTCCGGAACTCAATTCCTCTGCCAATAAAGCCCAGCACACCATATGCCTTCCTCACAGCACTATTTAACTGGGTGGCAACTTTCAGAGATCTGTGTACATGGACACCAAGATCCCTCTGCTCATCCACACTACCAAGTAGCCTACCATTAGCCCAGTAATCCATCATCTTGTTATTCCTACCAAAGTGAACGACTTCGCACTTAGCTACATTGAATTCCATTTGCCACATTTCCGCCCAGCTCTGCAACTTATCTATATCCCGCTGTAACCTACCACTTCCTTCCTCACTATCCACAACTCCACCGACTTTTGTGTCATCCGCAAACTTGCTTACCCAGCTTTCAAGTCCTTCCTCTAGATCATTTATAAAGATAACAAAAAGCAATGGTCCCAAAACAGATCCTTGTGGTACACCGCTAGTAACTGCGCTCCAAGATGAACATAATCCATCAACTACTACCCTCTGTCTCCTTCCAGCCAGCCAATTCCTAATCCAAACCTCTAATGTATCCTCAATGCCATACCTCCGAAGTTTTAGCATTAGCCTACCATGGGGAACCTTATCGAACGCCTTACTAAAATCCATATACACAACATCTACTGCGTTACCCTCATCCACTTCCTTAGTCACCTTCTCAAAGAACTCAATAAGGTTTGTGAGGCACGACCTGCCCTTCACAAAACCATGCAGGCTATCCCTGATCACGTTATTCCTACCCAGATGTTCATAAATCTTATCCCTTACCATTCTCTCTAAGACTTTGCCCACCACTGAAGTCAGACTCACTGGCCTATAGTTACTAGGGCTATCCCTACTCCCTTTCTTGAACAATGGGACCACATTCGCTATCCTCCAGTCCTCTGGTACTATTCCCGTTGACAATGACGACATAAAGATCCAGGCCAATGGCTCTGCTATCTCCTCCCTAGCTTCCAATAGGATCCTGGGGTAAATGCCATCAGGCCCAGGAGACTTATCTATATTCATCCTTTCCAATATTCCCAAAACCTCTTCCCTGCATATTTCCAGGGCATCCATTCTAATTATTTGTGATTCCATATTCACATCAGCAACAGTGTCCTGTTCCTGAGTGAATACTGATGAAAAGTACTGATTTAATGTCTCTCCAATCTCCTCCGCCTCCACACACAACTTCCCACTACTATCCTTGACTGGACCGATACCTACTCTAGTCATCCTTTTATTCTTGACATACCTATAGAAAGCCTTTGGGTTTTCCCTAATCCTACCAGCTAAAGACTTTTCATGTCCCCTTCTCGCTTCTCTTAGCTCCCTCTTTAGCTCCTTCCTGGCTACCTTATAACTCTCAATCGCCCCAACTGAACCTTCACGCCTCATCTTTACATATGCCGCCTTCTTCCCTTTCACAAGGGACTCCAATTCCTTACTAAACCACGGCTGCCTCACAAGGCCCTTTACACCATGCCTGACTGGTACATACCTATCGAGGACACGCAGTAGCTGCTCCTTGAACAATCCCCACATCTCATTAGTGTTCTTCTCTTGAAGCCTGTTTTTCCAATCCACACATCCTAAGTCATGCCTCACTGCATCATAATTTCCCTGCCCCCAGCTATAGCTCTTGCCCTGCGGCGCACGATTATCCCTCTCCGTCACTAAAGTAAAAGTCACCGAGTTGTGGTCACTGTCCCCGAAGTGCTCACCTACCTCCAAGTCTAACACCTGGCCTGGTTCATTACCTAGAACCAAATCCAATATAGCCTCCCCTCTTGTTGGCCTGTCGACATATTGTGTCAGGAAACCCTCCTGCACACATTGTACAAACACCGACCCATCTAATGAACTCGAGCTATAGCTCTCCCAGTCAATATCTGGGAAGTTAAAGTGTTGTCCCAGTCAAATTCGTATCCTTCTTTGTCTGTGTGTGGATTGTTTCTTTTGGTGGCTAGTTGGTGTTCATGTGTCCTGGTGGCAAGTTTCCTGTTTGTTTGTCCAATGTAGTGTTTGTTTTTTTCCGGTTCTTGCATGGTATTTTGTAAATGATGTTAACTTTGCTGGTATCTAATGGATCCTTTAGGTTCATTAGCCACTATTTAAGTGTGTTGGTAGGTTTGTCGGCTACCATGATGTCAAAGGGTTTGAGTTGTCTGGAAGTCATTTCAGATATATCTTTGCTGGAAGGTAATGTGGTTATAGTTTTTGGTTGCATTGTGTCTACTTGTTTGGGTTTGTTTCTGAGGAATCAGTAGATTGTATTTATTTGGTACCCATGTTTCTTCAAAACGTTGTATTGGTATTTTTCTTCTGGTGTTTGTATTTCTTGGGTAGTTTGTTGAAATAATGTTTTGATGCAGCTCCGTTTGTGGGTGTTGGGATGATTAGTCATACAGTAGAAATGTCATGCATCCAGCAATGCTAACTATTATACACAGGCAGTGTTCCTGACATAGGAATGTCAGAAATACTGACAGAAAAAAATGGAAACAGAAAATGATCCTTCTATAGTCTACATTCAGATGATGAGTCTCTCAGGGGGGTGGCAATTCCTGGAAGAAGTTCTCCATGTCTCAGAAACCTTTACTGGTGCAGTCTGCTGGGCTTTCAGAAACTATTTTTTCCTCAGATATGTCCCTCTTTGACTGGCTGCTGTTAGCCTGTGTCACTGCTGTTGTCTCCTCTCTGGGTGTGGCCAACCCTGGAGCAGAGACACATCTAATCCAGCTCAGTATACAAATGGTCCTTCACTTGCTGCTGATGTGTGGTGTTCAGCTACTCCTCCACATCATTTAGGACATAGACCATAGAACAATACAGCACAATACAGGCCTTTTGGTCGTCAATGTTATGCTGAGTTTTTATTCTACTCTTAAGATCAAAAAACTAAACATACCCTTTATTTTACTACTATTATGTGTCTATCCAAGAGTTACTTAAATGTCCCTAATGTCTCTGACTCCACTACCGCTGCTGGCAGTGCATTCCACACACCCACCATCCTCTGTGTAAAGAACCTACCTCTGCCATCTCCCCTAAACTTTCCGCGAATCACCTAAAATTATGGCCCCTTGTGATAGCCATTTCCATCTTGGGAAAAAGTCTCTCACTATCCACTCGATGTATGCCTCTCATCATTTTGCGTGCCTCTATCAAGTCACCTCTCATCCTTCTGTTTCCAATGGAAAAAGCCCCAGCTCCCTCAAACTTCCTTCATAAGACATGCTGTCCAGTCCAGGCAGCATCCTGGTAAATCTTCTTTGCACCCTCTCTAAAGCTTCCATATCCTTTCTGCAATGAGGTGAACTGAATTGAAGACAATATACCAAGTGTGGTCTAACCAGGGCTCTGTAGAGCTGCAGCAAAACCTCATGGCTCTTGAACTCAATCCCCCGCTCACAAAAAGATACACACCATACGCCTTCTTAACATCTCTATTGAAATTGGGTGGCAATTTTGATGGATATCCAAGATCCCTCTGTTCCTCTACAAGAACCCTGCCTTTAACCCTGTAATCTGCATTCAAATTTGACCTTCCAAAATTATTCACTTCACGTTTTTCCAGGTTGAACTCCATTTGCCACTTCTCAGCCCAGGATTTCACCTTCGGCTGCACGAAAAGCCCAGTTTCAGCTACTCTATCACTGGGATCTATTTGTCACCAAATATATAATTCTGGTCCAAAGCACTCTCTCCTTTTTGGAATACACATGACCATGCAGTTCCAGCCCTTCTGACTATTGGCCATTCTCGATCTCACTCAACCACCGCTCTGGTCTCTGCTGGGTGTAGTCAGTCAAATGTGATTCTCAGCTGATGGTGGAAAATTAAGAACACCGGCGAGTGCTGCATCTTTGCTGTTCTTGTAGATGCTGAGTAACTTTTTAAATTTCCATCCGAGCAAACCCTCCCCTTGAGAGGCCTTTAAGGCTGCTTCAAGGTTTGTACAAATTTGTCCACCTGGCCATTTGTTGCAGAATGATTGGGAGCTGAGGTCAATTGCCAGCTATTCCTTGAATACTTGCACAAGAAATTGTCCACTGTTGGCTCTTGTGAATTGTTTTGAGCTCCTGAACCTGGCAAATATTTCGTCCAGTTGGTGCAACATTGCTTCCGCTGATACTGACCTCATGGCTGCCACGTCCAGACATTTGGAGGGAGTATTTTGTGATCACACGTAACATCTGTCCTTCTACTGATCCTGCGAAATAAACTCATATCCATTGCCATGATGATTGTGGCCATTCCCCTTGGTGAAGCAAAGACCGGGGCAGCACCTTCCTTACTAATCCACAAAATTGGCTTTACCCCACTTTCTCCTCAAATGTTGGACTCCATTGTTTGTCAGAAAAAGGAGCTCCTGGCCATTTGTTTCATTCGTACCACGCTGAGGTGCCCTTGGGTACACTTGTTCCAGCGATAACAATTCTCATTTCACACATTAAATACCAATCTGATATGGATAACTCCAGCCGACTGGACAGGTAAGGGTTTAACTCTGGGTGGTTTCTATGAGAAGTCCTTCCTCCAAAGACAAAGCCCGTTGCTATCTTCAACACCTGATCATTCTGAGGAGAGTTTGACACCTGACTCACAAACCCCAGTACCTTGTCTTCTGGGCAAAAGTGTATAATTTTCATGTTGCAGTCAAGAACATCCTAATTTCCTGACAGTGGTAACCTTGATAAAGCATCTGCCATGCCACTATTCTCTCACTATTGGATCCTGATTTCACGTGAAGTAGGCTGACAGAACCAGTGCCCATCCCTGCAGGTGTGCTGCTGCCATTAACAGTATTCCTATGTATGTGCCAAAAATGGAGGTTAGTGGCCTGTGGTCTGTTAGCAGCCTGCCATAAAAGACATGACTGTACATTTTGATGCTGTCACGATGCCCAATCTTTCCTTTTCCAGTTGGATATAATTATCTTCTATCATTAAGACTGATTTGGAGATGCCGGTGTTGGACTGTGGTGTACAAAGTTAAAAATTACACAACACCAGGTTTTAGTCCAACAGGTTTAATTGGAAGCACACTAGCCTTCGGAGTGTCACTCCTTCGTCAGGTGATAGTGGAGGGCTCAAACCTAAAATACAGAATTTATAACAAAAATTTACAGTGTGATGTAACTGAAATTATACATTGAAAAATTGATTGTCAGTTAACTCTTTCAACTGTTTGAATACCATGATAGTTTCACTTCTTTCATGTGTAAATCACAAAACCTTCTTTAAAAAGTTGCATTCTCGGGTTAGCTGTTAACAATGGTGATAGCTAGACAATATGTTGAAGGTGTTAGCCCTCTGTGTTCTGTGTCTATGCCGTGATGTTTAGATTGATTCTAATCTAAAAAGTGAGATAACAGAGTGTAACATGAATTTATGCAGTTTTTGAGCAAAGTACAATGTAACCTTGCAAGTACAAATTCACCCCACAAAATATATGTGCACATGTGGGTCTTTGTCTGTCTGTGTGTGTGTCTGTCTGTCTGGATTGGGGGTCGTGAGTGTGAGAAAGTGTGTACGTCTGTGTGTAGTGAGTGCAGAGTGTCTAAAGTCTATGAGGGGGTGCATGTGCGAGTGTGGGAGTGTGTGTGTCTGTAAGGGTGTGTGTGGGTGTCTGTGTGCGCGTCTGTGTATATGTGTGACGGTGTGTATGTGTGCAGAGGAGTGCCTGTGTGTAGGAGTGTTTGTGTGTGTGTATAGTGCAATGGTGGTCACCTGTAATGTAACATGAACCTAAGGTCCCGGTTGAGGCCCTATCTATGGGTACCAAACTTAGCTATCAGCCTGTGCTCAGCAACTTTTCGCTGCTGCCAAAGTCGGCCTTGGAGGATGGTCACTCGAAGGTCCGAGGTCAAATGTCCTTGACCACTGAAGTGTTCCCCAACTGGGAGGGAACACTTATGTCTGTTGATTGTTGTGCAGTGCCTATTCATCTGTTGTCGTAGCCTTTCCTCGGTTTCCCCAATGTACCATGCCTCCGGGCATCCTTGCCTGCAGTATAAGATAGACAATGTTGGCTGAGTCACATGAATACCTGCCATGTATAAGGTGGGAGGTTCCACCCCCCCCCCCCACCCCGCGTAATGATGGTATACATGTCCACACTCTGACACTCTTACAGTGCCTTCCGTGACAGGGTTGTATGGTGTGTTTTGACAGCCGGGCATCTTGCTACAAACAATGATCTGTTTGAGGTTTGGCGGTGTATAAATGCAAGTAGTGGAGATGTGGGGAAGGTCTTGGTGAGGTGCTCATCCTCATTGATAATGTGTTGCAGGTCACGAAGAACATGGCGGAGTTTTTCAGCTCCTGGGAAATACTGAACAACGAACGGTACCCTGTCGGTTGCAGCACGTGTCTGTCTCCTGTGGAGGTCATTACGGTTCCTTGCTGTGGCACATTGGAAGTGACGGTCGAGGAATTGGGCATCGCACCCTGTTCTTGTGAGGGCATCCCTAAGTACTTCCAGGTGTCCGTCACGTTCCTCCTCATCTGAGCAGATCTGGTGTACGTTTAGGGCTTGTCCATAGGGAATGGCTGTTTTAATATGTTTTGGGTGGAAGCTGGAGAAGTGTAGCATTGTGAGTTTGTCTGTGGCTTTGCGGTAGAATGTGGTGCTGAGGTGTCCATCCTTGATGGAGATGCATGTGCCCAAGAAAGAGACAGACAGTCGAGAGTAGCCCATGATGATTTTGATGGTGGGATGCAACTTGTTGCTGTCACTGTGTAGTTTTATCAGGGAATCCTCACCATGGGTCCACAGGAAGAAAATGTCATCAAAGTACCTGGTGTACAATGTTGGTTGGAGATCCTGCATAGAGAAGAAGTCTTGTTTGAACCTGTGCATAAAACTATTGGCATATTGGGATGCAAATTTGGTCCCCATGGCTGTTCCATGTGTCTGGATGAAGAACTGGTTGTCAAAGGTGAAGGCGTTATGATCGAGGATAAAGCGGATGAGCTGTAGGACAGTATTTGGAGACTGGCAGTTGTTGGTGTTGAGTACTGAGGCTATTACTGCAATGCCATCATTGTGTAGAGTGCGGAAACATCCATTGTGATGAGGAATGTTCCCTGTTCGACTGGTCCATGGGTGCTGAGTTTCTGTAAGAAATCCGTAGTGTCGTGACAGAAGCTGGGGATCCCCTGTACAATAGGTTTCAAGATGCCTTCAACATAGCCGGAGAGATTCTTACATATGATCCCATTGTCTGACACGATGGGACGTCCTGGTGTGTAATTTTGGAAGGCAATAAAAGTCGCCTACACGAGAAATACCTGGGAGGAGGGCACATAGGGAACTCCGAAGGACTGAATCCAAAGTTCTGATCAATGTGTTTAATTCATGGGCGTGTTCTTTGATTGGATCAGCTGGTAGTTGCCTGCAGTGTTCCTGGTTGTTCTGTTGTCGGCACACTTCCTTGCAGTAATCTGTTCTATTCTGAATGACAATGGCTCCTCCATTATCTGCTGGTTTGATGACAATGTCGTGATTGGTTTTGAGAGCCTGGATGGCATAGCGTTGTGAACGGGTGATGTTTTGCTCTACTTTCTGGGTAAGGCTGATGAATCTGGCATTTATATATTTCCTGACAGTTTGAGCATACAAGTCAAGCCCAGGGCAGCGACCCTCCAGTGGGGTCCAAGTTGACCTTCTTTGGTCACTCCTCGACAGATCCCTGTGATGACTGTTCCAGTTCATCAGTGGGCTCATTGGGATCACTACTAGCACCTTGAAAGAATTCCTGAAGTCTCATTTGTCTGATGAACTCCTCCGAGTCTGCTGCCAGAACCAACAGGTCCATTTTGGTGGTGGGGCAGAAGTTGAGACCCTACTCAGGACTTCAATCTCTTCCATTCAAAGGGTGTACTCAGGGATGCCCTCACAAGAATGGGGTACGATGCCCACCTTATCGACCACCAGTTCCGACGTGCCCCAGCAAGGAACTGTAATGACCTCCTCAGGAGACATGCTGCAAACGACAGACTACCCTTCGTTGTTCAGTATATCCCAGGAGCTGAAAAACAACGCCATGTTCTTCGTGACCTGCAACACATTATCAATGAGGATGAGCACCTCACCAAGACCTTCCCCACACCTCCACTACTTGCATTTAAACAACCGCCAAACCTCAAACAGATCATTGCTCGTAGCAAGCTGCTCGGCTGTCAGCACAACTCCATACAGCCCTGTCATGGTAGGCGCTGCAAGACGTGTCAGAGTGTGGACATAGATTACGCGTGGGGACACCTCCCACATTGTGCATGCTGGGTACTCATGTGACTCAGTCAACGTTGTCTATCTTATACGTTGCAGGCAAGGATGCCCTGAGCTTAAAAATGTGTTACTGGAAAAGCGCAGCTGGTCAGGCAGCATCAAAGGAACAGGAGAATCGACGTTTCGGGCATATGCCCTTCTTCAGGAATTCCTGAAGGGCTTATGCCCGAAACATCGATTCTCCTGTTCCTTTGATGCTACTTGACCTGCTGCACTTTTCCAGCAACACATTTTTAAACTCTGATCTCCAGCATCTGCAGTCCTCACTTTCTCCAAGGATGCCTGGAGGCATGGTACATTGGGGAAACCGAGCAAAGGCTATGACAACGGATGAATGGGCACCGCACAACAATCAACATACAGGAGTGTTCCCTTCCAGTTGGGGAACACTTCAGTGGTCAAGGACAATTGACCTTGAACCTTCTGGTGACCATTCTCCAAGGCGGACTTCGGGACAGGCAGCAGCGAAAAGTAGCCAAGCAGAGACTGATAGCCAAGTTCAGAACCCAGAGAGAGGGCCTCAACTGGAACTTTGGGTTCATGTTACATTACAGGCAACCACCATT
Source organism: Hemiscyllium ocellatum (assembly GCF_020745735.1). Classification (NCBI taxonomy): domain Eukaryota; kingdom Metazoa; phylum Chordata; class Chondrichthyes; order Orectolobiformes; family Hemiscylliidae; genus Hemiscyllium; species Hemiscyllium ocellatum. The sequence continues at coordinate 30,917,205 of NC_083433.1, forward strand.
GCACTACACATACACACAGATATTCATACACAGCCACTCCTATACACACACAAACATGGACACACATACACACAGATGCGCACACAGACACCCACATACACCCTTATAGACACACGCACTCCCACACTCATACATGCAATCCCTCACAGACTTAAGACACTCGACACTCACTCCAGACACACACATACACTTTCTCACACTCACGACCCCCAACCCAGACAGACATACACACACAGACAGACAAAGACCCACATGTACACATATATTTCGTGGGGTGAATTTGTACTTGCAGGGTTACATTGTATTTTACTTAAAAACTGCATGCATTCATGTAGAATTCTGAGCTCAAAACTGCATGAATTAATGTAAAACTCTGTTATCTCACTTTTTAGATTAGAATCAATTTAAACAGCATGGCATAGACAGAGAAGACAAGGGGGCTAACACCTTCAACATATTGTCTAGCTATCACCCATTGTTAACAGTTAACCTGAGATTGCAACCTTTAAAAAAAGGCATCTCCAAATCATGACTACTATCGACACCACTAACCGCCGGCTTAAAGTGGAGAGGATCTCCAAGAAGATTGCACATATCGACACAGCCATCAACTTTCTACACCAGCATCTCCAAATCATGTTAAAGGTTTTGTGATTTGCACATGAAAGAAGTGAAACCATCATGGTATTCAAACAGATGAAAGACTTAACAGACAATTAATTGTTCAATGTATAATTTCAGTTACATCACACTGTAAGTTTTTGTTATAAATTCTGTGTTTTAGGATTGAGCCCTCCACTATCACCGGATGAAGGAGCAACGCTCTGAAAGCTAGTGTGCTTCCGATTAAATCTTTTGGACTATAACCTGGTGTTGTGTGATTTTTAACATCATTAGGAATGTCATTGTGTACAGAATGGGCCCTTCCTCTCCATTCGGCAAGATCTGTGACAGTGCAGTGCCAATCCCACAAGGTGAGGCATCACATGTCAACAGCAGTGGCAACCTCGGGTCGAAATGAGTCAACACATTTCACATTTTTCAGGCTTGCATCATCTCTTAGTGAGTTTCTTTACATTCCTATATCCAGTTTTACAGCCACCATTTACCCAGAAACTGTTGCAGAGTTGCCAGATCAGGCAGGATTTTATAGGAGAAAGTGAGGACTGCAGATGCTGGAGATCAGAGATGAAAATGTGTTGCTGGAAAAGCGCAGCAGGTCAGGCAGCAACCAAGGAGTAGGAGAATCGACGTTTTGGGCATGGGCCCTTCTTCAAGAATCCTGAAGAAGGGCTCATGCCCAAAACGTCGATTCTCCTGCTCCTTGGATGCTGTCTAACCTGCTGCGCTTTTCCAGCAACACATTTTCAGGCAGGATTTTGCCATAATAATTTACAAGTCACAAGAGTGACCTCAATTGGGACACTTTCTCTGACAAAGGCACTTTGATGACAACCTCCATTTTCTTCAACACTTTGTGCAGTCCCTCACCATCAGATTATGGCCAGATAATCAATAGAGTCCTTCAAAGGAAAACTCACATTTTTTGCCATTTTATTTGGAGGCCATGCTTCTGCAACCTTTTTAGCGTTTCTTTAAGGTTGCTCAAATTATCATTTTCGGAGGATCCAATAACCAAACTTTCAGCCAAATACTGCTGGACAGCAAGTTATTCACTCGTAATTTGTCCCATGGCCTCTCAAATAGACGTGGTGCTGACACAATGCCAAATGGGAGTTGCTTGCAGCAGAACTGTCCCCTGGGTGTCACTGGGACTCAGTGGTGGCTGGGACTCCTTCATGACTCTCAGCTGTGATCAGGAATACGACAGATCCATTTTTGAGGATTCCTTTTCCTCAACCAGTCCACTCAAGAGGTCCTCAATGAGTAGAAGTGGGTATTGATCTCCACACAGGCCTGAATTGTCTCTGAACTGAAAAGATGCCACAAGTCCTCACTGTGTCTTCTGTGTTGAAGAAAGGAATGATTGGGGTGGCCCAACTATTGGTGGTTCCTGGTTCCAATGCTCCCACCTTCACCAGTCTTTCCAGTTCTGCCTTCCAGATGTACTGTACACGCCTTCAGATTTATTGGATAAGCCTCCTGCTTCAACTGAAGTTTGATTTCTATTCTTTTCTTTTCACACAGGGTTCCTTTGAAGACATCTTTATACCTGTTATAAACCTATTGCAAATTTGTTTTGAGACCACCAGTGTATTAACTATACCCCATTTTAACTTCAATTTCTGTAACCAGGAGTGTCTGAATATCATGACATACAGAGGCATGCTGGCACGCTGTTTAGTTAGCTGTATTTTAACCATTACATAGATGTTCAGTTGCACCAGTTGCTTTGGGTAAACTAGTCAAGTAATTTTGACAGGCTTCAGAGTGAATCCCTTTAACTGTTTCCTATATATCAGTTCAGGATTCAGAGACAACACTGCATACGTATTCACTCCCATTTGAACTTCATTCTCATATAATTTGCGAGGCTAATTTTTCTAATGATTAGTTTCACCAGGTCCCAACGGGATGTTTAAACAAAACTCTACAGACTCCAGGCCACTCCTTCACACCCGACTGATTGCTCCTCACTCCTGAGCTGGCAGCACGTGCCTCAGGCATTGCCCTCTGAATTGTCTCCTTGAGAGACCCATTCCCTGGCTTGAGTTATAATGGGGCAAATTCTGGCAATTGTGCCCACCGCTTCACACCTGCAGCACTGGGATTTTTGATTTTTGATTCCAACACATTGACTCCTTGTGTCCACTCTTGACCCGCTGGACGTTCTGCATTGGATACCACACTCTGCTGAGTATCTGTTACCTGATGCACTCGGGCATCGTCACCTAACTGGGTTACTTCTCTGGTGGCCAACTCTATCAAGGTACCAATTTCAAAAGCTGCCTCTGAGCCTCTTCTTGATCATAGCTTCCATTGGAATGCTTCTTGTCTAACGACATAAACCGAACAGTGTCACATAGCATCTTAGAGGAAACCTCCGAATTTGCAATAATTCTTTTAAACTCCATAAGGCATCCTCAAATTAGCAATGGACTCTCTTGGGTTCTGTACCAATGTATTAAAAATGAAATGCGCCCCACTCATCAGTGGCTTTGGTGCAAATTAATTTCCAAACACTTGTCTTCTCCAGAGTTTTCCCAAGTTGCACCAGATCCTCAGAATCATGAAGGTCTTACGCCCAATGTTCTTCAGCCTCTTTGTTCTCCATTATAAAACCACTAAAATGTTCAGGGTATACCATCCAACTTTCTGTCTTTTCATCAAATGGTTTTATCGCTACAAATTGACAAACCTCTTTGTTGTTTCATCATTGGGAATTTTCCTTGCCACCTGAGTAAAGAAGCCGTTCGCAGCCTGAATCACCTCAATGAATGCTCCTGTGTCTGCCACTCCCTCACCGACCCTGCTGGCATATCATCCTTCTCTGATATAGACTGCAGACTGAGTCCACTTGCAGTCACACTCCATTATGACTTTGCTAAGTAGTTGGGTTAGCATTTCACTCTTCAGCCATCGGCGATGGCCCGAGTGTCCTCAGAACAGCCACTATCAACCCAGTCCATATGCATGCAATTCTTCTTTGGTGTCAAACGCAACTCATGTCCCCTCGCAATCGCTTCCCTTGAAATCTTGACAATCATACAATTGTAATCTCACTTTACAATCCTGCGTTATTACCAAAGTCTTTGGTCCTGACAAACAAGCCATTCACTCAGATGCTGTCGCCATATTCCATTCTCATTGCCAGTTATTATATTTGTGGTTCACATAGAATCATAAATAGATCACAAAGTAGACAGAAGATAAACTTGAACAGGGAATGTTTTATTGTGGGTCTTCCACAATCAGTTTTAGACTCTTCAAAGGGCAATACACATCCAGCTCCATATGTAACAATGTCTTGTCTGTAATGAAAAAAGCAGGACAGATCCAATTGAGACAATTTGCATCCAATCAGTTTACTCTTGATCATGAATTACTCTCGATCATGATCTGTGTTATGAACAGTGTCTCTCAGCAACGCTCAAATTGGATGCCACCAGGATCACTCAGCCCCTGACCTCATTACAGCCTTGGTTCAAACACGGATAAAACAGCTGAAAAGCAGAGGTGAGGTTTCAAGGGAGGTGATGGCTGAGTTGCATTATTGTTGCACTGTTAATGCAGGGACCCTGGAAATGCTCTGGGGACCTGAATTTGATCTCTGTCAGGCAGATGGTGGAAATTTAATTCAGTAAACAATCTGGAATTAGGAGTCTAATGAAGACAATTGTCAACTGTTAGAAGGAAATGCTTCTAACAGTTCCTCAGGGTGGTGTTCTCAGCTCAACCATCTTCAGCTGCTTCATTAATTTCTTTCACCCATGACAAGGTCAGAATTGGAGATGTTCACTGATAATTGCATGACGTTCAGCACAATTCACACCTCCTCAGATACTGAAGCCATCCATCAGCAAATGTAACAGTCTGCAGGCTTGGGCTGACAAGTAGCAAATATCATTCGTGCCATACATGGGAAGACAATGCTTATCAATAATAAGAGACAACTGAACAACCACCCCTTGGCATTCAGTGATATCACCATCAGTGGATCCCTCACTACCCTGAGTGTTATCTCTGGCCAGAAACACAGCTGGACTCACCATATAAACACAGTGGCTCCAAGAGGAGGTTAGAAGCGAGCAATAAAATGGCAAATAACTCAGGTCCTCATTCCAACAGCCTTTCCACCATCTTCATGGAATAGTCCCCACTTTCCTGGCAATGCCAACAACACTCAAGAAGCTTGAGCATTGTTTCGGACAAAGCACCCACTTGATTGATTGCTCTGACATCCACAAGCATCCATTCGCTCCACCACTGATACCTCATTCCAGCAATGTGTGCCATCTGCAAGATGCACTGTAAAATTCACCGGAGGTCCTCAGAGAGCATCTGAGTTCACCTCATTGATGTCTTTACAAAACATGATATAACCTTCCCATTTCATCACCAAATGTGGTAATTGATCAACCTCAAGTGTTCATTACTTTGACCCACAAAAAAGACAGAATACAGGCACTTCTAATTCTCAGCCTTGCACCCTGCATTCAATCATCAGTCAGATGATGGATTTTATCATTCCAAGTACAATTCAAATATATTAAGAAAACAATTGTGGTGATGTTGCTCCATTAAACATAGTTATGTTGTCCTTGGTTATTTTTCAGTGAGGTTGCGAAAGACACGGACTCTGAAAAGTCTGATTGATGGGGTTTGAAGCCAATTTGATCATAGGTAACGGATACTGCCTCAGACAGAAGGCTTACAAGTTTAAAGATAGCACTTGTGCAATGCATTTTGCTTGCAAATGAATACAATGCAGAATGCTAGCTGAGGAAGGAGCAGCGCTCCAAAAGCTTATACTTTCAAATAAACCTGTCAGACTATAACCTGGTGATATGTGATTTTCGACTCTTGTAGTCAAGACCAAGTGACCAATCGCCCTCCTCTTCTTCACTGCACGTGTCTGTCTGCTTTCAGTGACTGCAGCAGAAAGACAATGGCGTGCTTTGAGTATCAATCCTTCCAAACCTCTACCAACATTTATATAGCGCTCTTCCTAATCTGTTTTTGTTTTCAACCCAAAGTTTATAATTTTATTTTTGCTTTGCTGCATTTTATTCATCACTCATTCTCTGTCTACTGTTTCAATGTGTCTGAATCACCTGTTACCTATTTTCCTCCCTACAATTCACAGCCAGACTGGTTTGTGTTGTCAGTGAAGTCGGGAATGTGGCATTTGCTTCCCTCAGCCCGATCATTTATATATGTCGGGAATAAATTAGATCTAAACACTGATCCTTCTGGTACTCTGCTAGTCACTGTCTCGCACAGTGGCAGGGGTGGAATGTTGGCAGAGTGGTTGGCACTGCTACCTCACAGAATCGGGGGCTGGGGTTCAATTCCAGCTCTATGTGGAGTTTGCACATTCTCTGTGTCTGTGTGGGATTTCTCTGGGTGCTCTGGTTTCCTCCCACAAAGTGTGGAAGTTAAATACCAGGCTAAATGGCCCTTAGAATGCAGTGATATGCAGGCTAGGTAGTTTACCTGCACTAAATGTGTGGTTATGGGTCAAGTATGGGATGCTCATTGCAAGTGTCAGTGCAGATTCGATTGGCCTCTGTCGGCACTATAGCAATACCATAAGACTTGATAAATGGGCTACATTATCCCCATTCTCTGTGTCCTGAAATGTCGATTCTTCTGCTCCTCGGATGCTGCCTGACCTGCTGTGCTGCTCCAGCGCCATATGTTTCAACTCCACAGCTCCCTGCCCAGCAAGTGCCAGAGACCAGGTTCTGGCCCTGGAGAGATAGCAGGCCTCACTACAGACACCACTGCTTCTAATAACCACTCGTCGACAACGCTGCAGCTTTCCAACAATATTAAAAGATAAACAAATGAAACGAAAAAGAAAAAGTCTAAAAAGAGAGAGAGACAGAGAGAGACAGAAGAATATGGCTGGCCTGGAGCTTACTGTCTCAGAGCCCGTCCCACAGCCTACAATGCTGTCGCTGTCATCTGGCATTCTGAGCAGTTCATCTCGTTTATGTTTCCCATGTTGAAAATGATGCATCATTATTGATGGGACTTGATGTGTAGAATAGACAGAGTGTCATATAAGTGCACTGATTTTTCCAGGGTCACGTCCAACATTCTCAATGTTGTTGCGACTGGAGTCATCTGGACCAAGGGAGAACATGTGTTCACATTCCTCAGATGTCTTCTTGATGGGAGTCCAGTGGAAAGGTACTTGCTACAGCATCCTCAACATTCATATGCCCATTGTATTTCTGCACTCTTGCAATGTGTTTGCTGGTCAATTTCGACTCCATAATGCAAGTATTAATGATTGGCGATTCGGAGATGGTGGTATCGTTAATTTCAATAGTTTGGATGTGTGTTTGCTTTTTATTCTACATTGTTTTCGCTTTAGAGACGGCAATTTTTAACCTGTTACCTGATTCACATTTTCCTTGCCAGATGACACAAGAATTTTATGAAAATAACGCCTGTCACTGTCTGGTTAAAATAAAACAGTAACGAGTGAAATGACCAGTGATCATCTCCACATTTGCCATTGCTGGGAAAAGAAGATGTACCGTGGACAATTTTTGTCTTTCGATAAATTGTAGATGTCTTTTCTTCAGGCGTATTTATTTGTTGCACATCTGACAATTTGATGCATGAAAATTCATTGGTGAAGAGACTCAAAGTGGATTCTAACTGAACATGAGTCTGAACAAATCATTATGGGATGCTGAATGCCAGATAATGTTAGAATCTATGCGTTGCTACAACTGACTCAGAGCCTAAAATATATCAGGAGAGTAATGCCTGCGATTACACTCAGAATGAGAGTCTAGATTAGAGTGGTGCTGGAAAAGCACAGCAGTTCAGCCAGCATCCGAGGAGCAGTAAAATCGACATTTCGGGCAAAAGCCCTTCATAATGCGAGTCAGTGTGAGTTTATTTCTGTTTGATGTCACTCTTCCATCAATCAGGCAGATTAGCTTTCTGTTATTGTTGTTGTGTGGACAGGATGTACTTGGCCAATGTTCCAACATGGACCAATACGTCTGAGCATTGCTTCGCTTCGAGAACATGTTGACTCCATGTACAGCTCCATGTACAGCTCCATGTACAGCTCATTGTTCCACATCGGCCCACGGTGTTACTGTTCATGTGCTGTTGTTGGATACAATGCCTTCATATGTGGTGTGCTGTCATATGGAATTTGAATTAGGATCAGATTAACATATAGGCCGCTGGGACAAACAGGGTTTGGCAGAAATCGTTCATAAATTGAAGAAGCAAGTTGAAATAGTGTAATCCGTTGAAGGAATTAGAAGTAAATGACTGTTTCACCTCGAATTCTATATGCCCCTGGCTTGTTTAGAAGGAAAAGACAAAATTGAACTTTCAATTTCCTTCCCTTGCATGGAACTTTGATGTTTGGACTGCAGTGGTTGCTGGCTGGAGCTAATCTATCGTAGAATCCCTATGGTGTGAAAGCAGGACATTTAGCCAAAGACCACACTGACCCCCCGAAGAGTCTCCCCACCCGTTTAGTTTACATTAACCTCTGACTCCTGTGATGCCATCAGTAACATTCCGAAGTCTAAATGCTCGGACTGAAATATCACTTCATTCCCCAATGGCCCTGAGAACTGCATTGATGTTGCATCCATCAGCATGACATTGAAAACTTTCAAAAACCTTTCAATGTACAGTTCATGGGAGTATTTGTTGGTTCATTTGTAATAGTCCCTTCACAAGCTCTGATCAGGTATTAGGCTATAACAAGCCACTCGTCATTCCAAATCGTCGTGTCACTTTTCTCGCGTGCTTCCCAGTGGGAGTATTTGTAAGAGAGCAAGAGACAGTTGTGGAGGTCAGTCATTTCTTCATCCTGAAAGGGACAGGAGAAGATGAAAAGTGTCATGGCAGAGTATCCTTCGATATGATGTAAAGTTCAATCCCTTTGGAGGATATCGCGCTAATTGCAGTGTCATAAAATCATACAGTCAGAAGAGTGTGATGATGCTGTCACTTTAAAAAGGTTATTTTGTCCTTTTTGAAGAGAGACTTTTGAAGGCAGAAGCACCAAGGAGTCTAGTTTAATAATGGAAGGGGAGTGGAGAGTTCTCACAGTTCAAGTTGATCCTAGTTTGCTTTTAGCTGTAGCAGTCACAAGATGCATCAATCTGGGGGAGTTACGAGCTTCAGTGAAGAATTACTCTGACTTTCTATTGCGATCTCTGTCTTGATACTGCTTCCTGCTGCCTGTATGAATCTTTACATTTATCTTTTTTTTCTCAAGTGGTGTGTTTATGGGATGTTATTGGAACAGTTAATTTGTGATAGTTACTGGTTAAAATTTCCAATAATTAAGTTATTTTGAAATCCACTTTCTTTTTTCGTGCTTCACCTGTAGTGTTTAAATAAATTCTGTTTTGCTTAAATCTGAGTGTTTTGTCCAGCTGCATTACACCTGGAACACGCACTTCACATCTACCTTTAAAATAAGGAAAAGTTAGGGTAGTTAGGCTATCTTTGTGAAGTATTTTGAGGGGGTTTGGCCTAGTCCATAACAAAAGGCTCTTCAGCCCATTGTTTGTGTACCCCCAAAATATTCTCAATGTATATGTGTCCTACTTCCTGCACTAATGTCAAAGCCTTGAAAGACGTGAGGTGTACAAAATGAAGTATGTTTTAAACACTGTGAGGTTTCCACCTCAGCTAACCTCCTCAGCAGTATGTTCCAGGCTACCGTTATGTTCTGGGAAATCTTTCTGTATAAATCCTATCTAAAGCTATTGCCATTTATATTTAACTTCACTTAAATGTTGACCTTCGATTAAGAATCACAGCTACATTCTACTAGCTGTCCATGTTCCTTATAAACATTTATCTGTTTCATAGAATAATTCAGGACAGAAAAAGTACTTTAACACATTGAGACTGAACCACAACAAACGTATGATTTATTAGAATATATGAATGGCTGATAATTTTGCATCAGTGTTAGCCATGGGTGAGGTCCTGGAAGGCTGGACATAGTGAATGTTGTGCCCTTTTCAAGAAGAGCTACAAAGAAAAACCTGGGACCTATAGAACAGTACGCATAACATCTGTGTTCGCTAAGATACTTGAGAAGACCCTGAGATAAGATATACATGCATTTGGAAAGACTGGGTTTGATTAGGAGTAGTCAGCATGGCTTTGTTCATGGGAGATCATGCCTCACAAATTTTTTTAGAGTTCTTTGGTGAAATGACTAGGAAGGTTGATGAGAGCAGGGTGGTAGATATAGTCTGTATGAATTTCAGTAAGGCCTTTGATAAGGTTCCACATGGTAAGCTGCTCTGGAAGGGATGAAATCCAGGGGAAACTGGAAAATTGGACACACAATTGGCCTGATGTAGGAAGCAGAGCGTAATAGTGGAGGGATGCTTTTTGGACTGGAGGCCTGTCATTAGTGGAGTGCCTCAGAAGTTGTTGCCGAGCCCATTGAATTTTATTATCTATAATCAATGATTTGGATGAAGATGTACAAGGCATGATTTGGAAGTTTGTAGACGACACTAAAATAGGTGGCATGCTGGACAGTGAGGAAGATTCTCAGATATTGCAAAAGGACCTTGATCATCTGGGGAAGTGGGCCGAGAAATGGCAAATGAATTTCTGTATAGATAAGTGTGAGGTCTTGCATTTTGAAAAGTCAAATCAAGGTAGGAGCTTCATGGTGAATGGTAGGGCCTTAAGAAGTGTAGTAGAACAGAAGGACCTTGGAGTTCAGGTGCATAGTTTTTTGGAAGTGGAGTCACAGGCAAATAGGACAGTTAAAAAAGGCTTTTGACACACTGTCTTTCATCAGTCAAGACACTGACTATAGAAGTTGGGGAGTTATTTTGGAGTTGTAAAGGATGTTGGTGAGGCCACACTTTGAGTATAGTGTTCTGTCTGGTCACCTTGCTGCAGGAAGGATCTTATTAAACTGGAAAGAGTGCAGAAAATATTTTCAAGAATGTTGCCAGAACTCAAGGGTCTGAGTGATAAGAAGAGGTTGGACAAGATAGGACTTTTTTCTTTAGAACATAGGAGTGATGGGAGATCTTATAGAAGTTTATTAGGTCATGACAGGTATAGATTGGATGACTGCAATAAGTCTTTTTCCCTGGGTTGGGGAATCGAGGAGTAGTGGGCATCAGTTTAAGGTTAGAGGGGAAAGAATAAAAGGAAACCTGAGGAGCAACATTTTTGCGCAGAAGGTAGTATGCATATGGGATGAGCTGCCATGGGTAGGTACATGAACAACATTTAAAAGGCATTTGGACAAATACGTGGATAGGAAAGGATTAAAAGGATATCAACCAAGTGCAGGGAAATGGGGTTAGAGTGGATGGACAGTTGGGTTGACATGTACTAGTTTGGGCCAAAGGGCCTGTCCCTATGCTGCAGGACTCTATGACTCTAATTGGACAAATTTCATGGATAAGAAAAGTTGAGAAGGATATGGGCTCCGTGTAAGGAAATGGGGTTAGTGTGATTGGATATTTTTGTCCACATGGGCCCTGCTTTGGCCAAAGGGCCTTTCTCTATGACTCTATGACTTATGACTCCATGACTACCCACAGTAGGGCCATTCTGCTGCAATAGATCTGTAGTCTCCAAGTACTCTGTCAATTACTCCATCACTATCTTCCTCAAAATTTTCTACTCCAAAGAAAACAACTGGAGGTTATCCAGTCTCTCAGCAGAGCTGAGGTAATCCATTGGAGGCAGAATCCTTCTGAGTCTCCTTTGCACACCTCTCCAGCACAACCAGATCCTTACAACAATGTGGTAACCATGCTGCACACAGTAAGCTGGCACACTCTCAATGGCATGGCGTGGTTTGGGAAGCCTGGAACAGAACACTCACCATGGCATGGCCTGGGTGGGGATCGCAGGGTTCGGAGGGTTGCTGAACTTGCAATCACAAGATTTCGGAGGGTTACTGAACCTGACGAGGGGACTGTGCTCTGAAAGCTGGTGATTTCACTTGTACCTGTTGGATTAGAACCTGGTATATCGTGTGACTTCTGACTTTTTTCATTTCTTGACATTTCACCACTTTCATGGTACAGTTTCTTCATATTGCCCGTACAATTTCTCACCTGTAATGTTACACAACTTCATGTGTTTGGTAACATTCATTACTTTAATTGTGTCAATTTCCCGATTCGTAATAACATTGTATGATGTCACTGCAGTTATCGCAATGTCTGAACATGTAATGTTAATTCTTTCAGTGTGGTTGAATTTAAGGACAACACACAATGTAATTACAACTACATTTGCATTATTGATAAAGTTGTTTTTGGTGAAGTACCAGGAATTTAATTTGTTGTGATTGTCAATGAATTGTAGACAGATGTTGTTCTTGCTGAATTATCAACATGTGGGTGAAAATTCATTTTGTAATTTTCACTGTGGCTAAAATGTCATATTGGTTCAGGGTGTACATGTAAATTTATTTTGCAGTTAATTTTGACAGAGAATAATTCTCTGAATTGATTCGTTAATTGGACAAGATGTATCCTTGAATATCTTTTGTAAGAAAGTCATGAAATAATTTATTTGGAGTTCAATCTTAAATGTTCAAAGCTTGACCGAATTGTAACAGCACTGAATTGTTATGATGTGGAAAGGGACCATTCGACCTGTCGAGCCCCCATTGGCTAATCAAACAAGCATCATTGCCGAGCGTCAATCTCCGTCTTTTCATCCATACCCTTAAATATCACTTATATCTGCATATTCATTCAGTGCTGTCTTGATTGTATTTGCCTTTTTCACATTGCAAGGAAATTCATTCCATATCCTTAGATTTCAACTCAGCCCTGCTTTTTTGTGCACATCACTTTAAATCTCTGGTCTCTGGTTCCTCTTGCAGTATGAGCAGGAACAGCTTCTCTCGAGAAATTCTATTCAATCCATTCATGATTTTGAAAACCTCAACCAAATCACCTCTTGACATTCTTCTGTCCAAGCAAAATAATCATAGAACATAGAAAAATGCAGTGCAGTACAGGCCCTTTGGCCCTCGATGTTGCACCGACCCAAGCCCACCTCACCTACACTAGCCCACTATCCTCCATATGCCGATGCAATGCCCGTTTAAATGCCCATAAAGAGGTTGAGTCCACCACTGCTACTGGCAGGGCATTCTATGAACTCACGACTCGTTGAGTAAAGAATCTACCCCTAACATCTGTCCTATACCTATCTCCCTTTAATTTAAAGCTATGCCCCCTCGAAATAGCTGACTCCATACGTGGAAAAAGGTTCTCATTGTCAACCATACCTAAACTCCTAATCATCTTGTACACCTCTATCAAGTCACCCCAAAACCTTCCTTTCTCCAATAAAAAAAACAGGCCCAAATGCCTCAGCCTATCCTCATACGATCTTCCTACCATACCAGGCAACATCCTGGTAAACTCCTCTGCACCCGTTCCAGTGCCTCCACATCCTTTCTATAGTATGGCGACCAAATCTACACATAATACTCCAGATGCGGCCGCACCAGAGTCTTATACAACTGCAACATGACGTCAGGATTCCGGAACTCAATTCCTCTACCAATAAAAGCCAGTACGCCATTTGCGTTCTTCACAGCATTATTTACCTGGGTGGCAACTTTCAGAGATCTGCGTACATGGACACCAAGATTCCTCTGTTCATCCACACTGCCAAGAATCCGACCATTAGCCCAGTACTCCATCTTCTTGTTACTCTTACCAAAGTGAATCACTTCACACTTATCTACATTGAACTCCATTTGCCACCTTTCTGCCCAGCTCTGCAGCTTATGTATATCCCGCTGTAACCTGCCACATCCTTCTTCACTGTCAACAACTCCACCGACTTTCGTATCATCCGCAAACTTGCTCACCTAACCTTCTAGCCCCACCTCCAAGTCATTTATGAAAATGTCAAACAGCAATGGTCCCAAAACAGATCCTTGCAGAACACCGCTAGTAACTGCACTCCAAGATGAACCTTTACCATTAACTACTACCCTCTGTCTTCTTCCAGCCAGCCAATTCCTAATCCAAACCTCTAATGCACCTTCACAGCCATACGTCTGTATTTTTTGCAGTAACCTACCATGGGGAACCTTATCAAACATCTTTCTAAAATCCATATACTCCACATCTACTGCTTTACCTTAGTCCATTTCCTTAGTCATCTTCTGAAAGAATTCAATAAGGTTTGGGAGGCACGACCTGCCCTTCACAAAATCATGCTGACTATCCTTGATCACATTATTCCTATCCAGATGTTCATAAATCCTATCCCTTACAATTCTCTCTAAGACTTTGCACACAACAGAAGTGAGACTCACCGGCCTATAGTAACTAGGGTTATCCCTACTCCCCTTCTTGAACAAGGGAATCCCAACTTCTTTCAATGTATTCTCATAACCTGACATAAATCAATGACTCCCAGCATGGCCGAAGGTATGTCAAGGTTAGGTCTGTAGTTGAAGCTGTCAACTCATAAATAATGAAGTGAGCAAATTTTCTATTGTATCCTGTGCAAATATCCTCCACAAAATTGGAAGAATACTAAATCACTTTCATTTATTTTGGGATATTTATGAGCAAGGTGAATGGAAACATTTTCAAGGCAGAGCAGTTAATTGATGGACACACTTATACAGTCTGTGTGTCCTATTACCTTGTTCCAGTATTTTCTACATTTCATGTGAATGAAATGTCTTAACACGATGTTAGTTTCTGTGTTTCTCTTCTCTCTAAAGTTTCTTCAGAATACTTCAGTTTTTAACTCTATCGAAATGATTTATTATTAATCTGGTCAGCTGTATAAGGCTATAAGTTAAACATTTTCAATTTTAAGAAACTTTTGGAAACAGGGTGATTGTTTCTCGAAGTCAAAATCGCAGGCCTTTACACTTTCTCCATCTCCTTCCATTGTAGCTAACCTGGCAGTGATTGTGATTTATCTCGAAGAAGATGCGTTCTCTCCACAAATATCATATATTATCTTGTCTCTATGGCAGCAGCAGATCTTCTGGTCGTGGTCACGGTTGTGAGATTAAACCGTATTGCTGCGATTTGTTTCCAATTCAGTTTGCAGCCATTGATAGTACTGTCTGTTTTAACCTTTGTTCGACTCATGACCATAGGTTGTCAAAAGGTGAAATTAAAATATGACACAAAGAAGATTGCATTGTGGGTCATAGGATTGGTGTGTGTCCTTCATGAAAAATATATCAACGTATTTCCCTCATAAACCTATATACATAATTGACAAAATACCATGGTTCTGTGGCCTAAAACCAGAATATTATACTGCACTGGCGTGGGCTGTATATGACTGGATTCGTTCCATTTTGACTCCGTGTCTTCCTTTCATTCTGATATTACTGCTCAATGTTTTGACTGTCAGGCAGATTTTTCCCGCCAATCGAGCCCCTAGTAGACTCTGGACTCAGGGCAATGGAGAGACTCAGAGTGACCCCGAGATGGAGAAGCGAAGAAAGTCCATTGCTTTACTCTTTGGCATCTCAGGAACATTCATCCTATTATATTTGTTACATTTTGTTACAATCTTTTATGTTCGAATTGTGAATATTCCTTATTCCTCTGAGTCTGATATCGGCAAACCGATATTTGTTGTCAAAGAAAGTGGATACATGCTTCAGTTATTGAACTCCTACATCAATCCATTTACTTACGCAGGGATCCAGAGTAACATCAGAGAGGAGATAAAGAACGGTGTGAAATATCCATGCAGTGTATTTGCTAAAATATCTCAAAATTCAAAGTGAAGGAATGAAACATGATTCATTTCGCAGCATACATTTTTATTATCCCCTTTTATTGCAAACAATTGTTCCATAGAGAGTACCTTTGAAATCTTGAGCTAACGCTTGTAGGATGTGTACTGAGTGAGTATTTACCTTGCAAAGCATTCTGTAAATTCCCAGCTATATTACATGTTGCTCACTATAATCCATTTACACTCGGCTGGAGGACAATGAATTGTGCAGAATTAGAGTGTGGTGACTTAGCGTTCATGTCCCGTGTACAGGTTTGGATCTCATACCTTAAAAATGTTTGTAATTGACTTTTGGATGGCACATCCAAAGTTAGTAAAATGACTGCAGCTGTTCAAGCATGCGATGTTGTGATGCTTTCTTTTCCACTCAATTCCACCAGCCTCAAAAAATTATTCAAGATGGTTAAAATCAAATCGGAGAAAGTGAGGATTGCAAATGCTGGAGATCAGAGTTGAGAGTGTAGTACTGGGATGCTATCTAATCTGCTTTTCCAGCACCACACTTTCATCTCAAAAATTTATCCAACAAGTGGCATCCTCATACCAACTATAATTGGAATTGGAATTTATCACCAGACATTGCATTTGGTGTGCTGTGCCAAATAGCTAAAAGATGTGATGAATCCAGTACTGCTGCAGTACTGTATCCAGCAGGCACTGACTTCTAATGACTCTTCTAAAGGGATTTTGACTCGCTCTGAGATCAAATTAGGCTTCCATCCTGGGGACCTCAAGACTGAATGGCAGCCAGCAACTCAGGATGGGAGCCAGTGTCTCGTTGAGTTCCGCAAGTGTCAGTGATAGGGCCACAACTTTTCAATTTATGCATTAATGATCTGGATGAAGGAGTTGAAGGCACTCTGGTTACATTTGCAGATTGTACAATGATAGATGGAGGGGCAGATAGCATTGAGGAGTCAGGGAGGCTGCAAAAGCATTTTGACACATTAGGAGAGTGGGCAAAGTAGTGGTAGATGGAATAAAATGTGGGAAGGTGTGAGGTCATGCACCTTGGTGGAGTGACTAGAGATGTGGTCTATTTTCCATATGGGTTAAAAATTCAGAAATCTGAAGTACAAAGTGACTTCAGACTCCGAGTTCAGGTCTCACTTAAGGTAAACTTTCATATTGAGTCAGTAAGTACAATGTCGTCATTTCCCACGAGAAAACTTGAATATAAAACCAAGGATACTTCTGAACCTTTGTAAAGCTCTCGTCAGAACACAGTTAGAGTATTGTGATTAATTTTGGACCCCATACCTCTCGAAGGATGCGCTGTCCCTGAAGCACATCCAGGGAATGTTAAAGAAAATGATCCCAGAAATGAAAAGCTTAACATATGAGAAATGTTTTTGTCGATACTCATTGGAGTTCAGAAGGATAAAGGGTACCGACTTGATACTTACACAAAATTGAACGGCCTGGAGTGAGCAGACTGGAACACCTGTATTGACGTGGTATGGCCAGCAGACTGGAAAGCTGGAGCAGAGCGCAACAGGCAGGCACACTGACAAATAAATATTGTCATATAAATGTGAAGAACTAGTGTCAACTTATACATGAGATATATGAAAAGTAAAAGATTTTTTGACAAAAATTAGAAGTCGATGTACACATGAGATTGACCTATACACAGGTATATGTGGTACATTTAAAATAGAAATAGACAGGTTCTTGATTGTCAAGGGTATCAAATGTTCCAGGGAGAAAGAGGGAGAATAGGGGTTGAAGAAAATATCAGCCATGATTGAATGGTGGAAAAGACTTGATGGGCCAAGTGGCCTTGTGCTCTTATGTAATACTGAACTAACAGAATACTGAGTTTGATATTGAATCTGATGCACCACATTGGGATGATCTACTAGATCACAGTTCAGCAGCTTAGTGTACTAAATCAAACACTCTGTACCCAGCTGTGACTTCACCAACCAAGTCATCTCCCCATCTCCACATGCTCAGGTTAAGTTAATCATGGAATATGATGCTGCGAGAAAGCATGTCACTGTCTGTCCACTTAACCATATCCAAGAGTATAAGGGCTGGACACAAAACAATTTAATAAATCTTCAAATATGAATTACTCCTTCAATTGGTCCAGCTTCTCTCCACATACATATTGGCCAGTACAGTATCTGAAGATGTGTACCCTCTGACACCGCTCAGTGACAGCCAATCAGTATGATGAAAATCACAAGGTCAGTGCCTACTATCCACTTCCTAAGGTTATTTAGTTCCAGTCAATAATCACACTGTATTCCCGTGGTGAATGAAAACTGTCCCTCCCTGCAGCAGCTGGAAACTGGACACAAAATTGAGGTACGAAGGTAAACTGGCCAAAAATATAAAGGAGAATAGTAAAAGCTTTTTTCGGTATGTGAAAGACAAAAAAATGGTTAAGACTAAAATTGGGCCCTTGAACACAGAAACAGGGGAATATATTACGGGGAACAAAGAAATGGCAGAAGAATTGAATTGTTACTTCAGATCTGTGTTCACTGGGGAAGACACAAGCAATCTTCCTGAGGGAATTGATATTTACCAGGAATTGGTGTTGGAGAGACTGATGGGTCTGAAGGTTGATAAGTCCCCGGGACCTGATGGTCTACATCCCAGGGTACTGAAGGAGGTGGCTCGAGAAATCGTGGATGCGTTGTTGATTATTTTCCAGAGTTCGATAGATTCGGGATCGGTTCCTGTGGATTGGAGGGTGGCTAATGTTGTACCACTTTTTAAGAAAGGTGGGAGAGAGAAAGCAGGAAATTTTAGACCAGTTAGTCTGATCTCAGTGGTGGGAAAGATGCTGGAGTCTATTATAAAGGATGAAATTATGACACATCTGGATAGTAGTAACAGGATAGGTCAGAGTCAGCATGTATTTATGAAGGGGAAATCATGCTTGACTAATCTTCTGGAATTTTTTGAGATGTAACTTTGAAGATGGGTGAGGGAGATCCAGTAGATGTAGTGTACCTGGACTTTCAGAAAGCTTTTGATTAAGTCCCACATAGGAGGTTCGTGAGCAAAATTTGGGCACATGGTATTCGTGGCAAAATATGAAATGGAATGAAAGTTGGTTGGCTCATTGGAAACAAAGAGTAGTGATCAATGGCTCCATTTCGGAATGGCAGGCAGTGTCCAGTGGGGTACGGCGGGAATCAGTATTGGGATTGCAGCTTTTTACAATATATGTTAATGATATAGAAGTTGGTATTAGTAATAACATTAGTAAATTTGCTGATGATACTAAGCTGGGTGGCAGGGTGAAATGTGAGGAGGATGTTAGGAGATTAGGTGGACATATTAGGTGAGTGGTCAGATGCATGGCAGATGCATTTTAATGTGGATAACTGTTTGGTCATCCATTTGGGTGGCAAGAACAGGAAGACAGATTACTACCTAAATGGAATCAATTTAGGTAAAGGGGCAGTACAAAGAGATCTGGATGTTCTTGTACACCAGTCAATGAAGGTAAGCATGCAGGTACAGCAGGTGTTGGAGAAGGCTAATAGCATGCTGGCCTTCATAACAAGAGGGATTAAGTATAGAAACAAAGAAGTTCTTCTGTAGCTGTACAGGGCCCTGGTGAGACTATACCTGGAGGACTGTGTGCAGTTCTGGTCTCCAAATTTGTGGAAAGATATTCTGGCTATTGAGGGAGTGCAGCGTAGGTGCACGAGGTCAATTCCTGGAATGGCGGGACTACCTTACACTGAAAGACTGGAACAACTGGGCTTGTATACCCTTGAGTTTAGAAGGCTGAGAGGGACTCTGATTGAGACATATAAGATTATTAAAGATTGGACACTCTGCAGGCAGGAAACATGTTTCCGTTGATGGGTGAGTGCTGAACCAGAGGACACAGCTTAAAAATACGAGGTAGACCATTTAGGACAGAGATGAGGAGAAACGTCTTCACCCAGAGAGTGGTGGCTGTGTGGAATGCTCTGCCCCAGAGGGCAGTGGAGGCCCAGTCTCTGGATTCATTTAAGAAAGAGTTGGATAGAGCCCTCAACGATTGTGGAATCAAGGGTTATGGAGATAAGGCAGGAACAGGATACTGATTAAGGATGATCATCCATGATCATATTGAATGGTGGTGCAGTCTTGAAGGGCAGAATGGCCTACTCCTACACCTAATGTCTGTTGTCTATTTTCTATTACACACAGCAGAACAACCACATCCACGTTCATGCATGATTTATGTTTGGAAAGATTTTACACAGATAGCAGCTTGTTTGAAAATATTCTGATTCAGAATCAGAAATCTGACGATTTTCTTTTATAAACAGCATTGAAAGCCTGACAGATCACTTAGACAATTTGAGAACAGTTGTAGATACCACAGAAACAAAATTGACAATCAACTTATGAAGGTGTGAGACAGTAATTCTACATTTAATGTCACTGTAATATAATATAATTACTTGGAACAATGAATAGAATGTCTCCACATGGCACAATGTTAATGTCAGTCAAAAAGAAATTCAGAAATATCTGTGAAAGCTTACAGAACATTTATACAAAGACAGGGAGATGGAAGTGAGGACTGCAGATGCTGGAGATCAGAGCGGAGGAGTGTGGCGCTGGAAAAGCACAGCTGGGCAGACAGCATCCAAGGAGCAGGAGGATCGACGTTTAGAGCATAAGCTCTTTGTTAGGAATGAGGCATGTGGTCTAAAGAGGCTGAGAGGTAATTGGGGGAGGGGACCGTAGCAGGTGGGGCTGGGGGGAAACTAGCTGGAAATGTGATAGATCGATGAACGTGGGAGTGAAGGTGATAGGTCATAGAGGAGGATGGAGCAGATAGGTTGGAAGGAAGATGGATAGGTTGGACAATTCATGAGTGTGATGCTGAGTTGGAAGTTTGGATCTGGGATAAACTGGTGAAATCCACATGGGTTTGGAGGGTCCTTAGGTGGAAGATGAGCCGTTCCTCCCCCAGGCATCAGGTTTTTATGGTTTGACAGCAGAGAAGTCTCAGGAATTGCATGCCCTTGGTGGATTGTGAGGGGGAATTAAAGTGTTCAGCCATAGAGTATGGGTTATTTGGTTTCAGAGAACATATCTGGGACACCCAAACCAACCAACCCTACTGCCCCGTCCATCTTCATTCCAACCTATCTGCTCCATCCTCCTCTACGATCTATCACATTCCCAGATACCATCCTCCAGCACCTTCCAACCCCCTTTATCTTTCAGCCCCCTTAGGCCGCTAGCCCCATTCCTGATGAAGAGCTTATACTTGAAACGTCGATTCTCCTGCTCCTCGAATGCTGCCTGACCAGCTGTTCTTTTCCAGCACCACACTCTTTGACAATATAGGCAATTCCAGAATCGAAAACTCATTTCAATAGTGTTGACCTTGATTACAACGTTCATTCTGTGAGAAGCCATTTGGGTTCCTTTTTTGAAGAAAGTCTGCCTTGTTTACTTAGTCTAGATTATCTGTGACACCTGAACTGTGGATGACTCTTTAGACACTAACGGGTTGTGGGCAATACATGTTCACCCATATCACATGGACAAAGATAATCACCAAAATAATTCACTCTCTGAGCACATACTTCTGCACAGGCATTGTGAGCTGGATTTACCTTCTCATGCAGCAGGTTTCCTTCATGATAATGTTCAATCATCACTACTGATCGAGTTGCTTAGGTTCTAAAGGACATTGATGTTAGACTAGGTCTGCAGCAGGTGGTGTGGGAACCACCAAGAGTTAAAAACAGATTCAACCTCATTTTTATCAATCTGCTGGATGTCCATGACAGTGTCAGTAATAGTGCATCACACAGTTCTTGAGAAGCCAAAGTTCTGCCTTCACATTAACAATATTCCCCATCATGTTGGAAAACCATGTTAGAACGAAGAGAACAAAGAAAATTTACAGCCCCTCTGCCTCCAAGCCTGAGTCACTCAAAATCTACTGTCTAAACCTGTCGCCCAATTCCTAAGTGTCCCTCTGCTCCCCACCCACTCATGCATCTGTCCATACGCATCTTAAATGAATCTACCATGCCTGCTCTAGCACCTCTGCTGGCAACACGCTCCAGAAACCCACCATCCACTTTGTAAAGAATTTGCCATGTGTATCCCTCTTAAACCTTTCACCTCTCACCTTAAAGCATGATCTTTCATCACTGAATTCTTCATCCTGGGAAAAAGCTTATCTCTATTTATCCTGTTGAAACCCTTCATGATTTTGTAAACCTCAATCAAGTCCCCCCTCTATCTCCTTTTTTCTATTGAAAACAAACCTAACCTACTCAATCTCTCTTCATGGCTAACATCTCAAGCAACATCTTCGTAAACCTTCTCTGCACCCTCTCCAAAGCGTCCACATCCATTTGTAAATGTGGAACTAGACATGTACACAATATTCTAAATGCAGCTGAACCAATGTCTTGTACAATTTTAACATGACCTGCCAGCTCTTATACTCAATACCCCAACTGGTGAAGGCAAGCATATGATAGGCCTTCTTGACCACTCTATCCACCTGTGCAGCAACCTTCAGGGTACAGCAGACCTACACTCCCAGATTTCTCTGCTTATCAACCTTTCTCAAGACACTTCCGTTCATTGTATAATTTGTTCCAGAATTAGTCTTGCCTAAATGCATCACCTCACATTTGCCTGGATTGAACTCCATCTGCCACTTTTCCGCCCAACTCTTCAGTCTATCTATATCCTCCTGTATTCTCTGACAGTCCCTGATGCTTTCTGCTACTCCACCAATCTTCGTGACATCTGCAAACTTGCTGATCAGACTAACAGTGCCCTCTTCCATATCATTTATGTATATCACAAACAACAGTGGCCCTAGCACTGACCCTTGTGGAACACCACTGGTCACCTTTCTCCATTTTGAGAAACTCCCTTCAACTACTACTCTCTATCTACTGTTGCTCAGCCAGTTCTTTATCCACCGAGCTAGAACATCCTGCACACCATATGACTTCACTTTCTCTATTAGTTTACCATGGGGAACCTTATCAAACACCTTACTAAAGTCCTCGTATATGACATCAATAGCTCTTCCTTCATCTATCAACTTGGTCACTTCCACAAAGAGATTGGCTGCTCCTATTTTGCTCTATGTTCCTCTGATTAAGAATTGTCACAGTGATCAGTTCTGATTTGTCACCAAGTAGTAACTAGGATCAGGGTATTTTCCGAGTTTTATTCTTTCTTGAGTAGGCATAGTCACAGTTACCATAGTTATCCTGATGCTCCTCTCTATTTTGCATCTGTATCATAATACTGTCCCTCATCTGATTTCGACCTTTCTGCACTGTTCTGCTCCACTGCCAACAATCCTGCCTGTGATTCTCTGTCATTGATTAATCCAATTCCTCTTTGACCATTGAATTATTATCCCCAAATCCAGCATTCTATATTCTCTCTCACTCACACACAGACACTCTGAGCAGACACACACTCTGTCACTCAGTCTCTCGCTCTCTCACATACATGCATACACATAGTCTCACACTCTCTTGCTCTCATCCTCATGTCATTCCCTCTATATCTCTGTAGGGTTTTTAGTCACTACAACCCTTATTCTTTGCTTCAATTCCCCCACAGTCCCTGATCCTCTTCTACCATATAACCCATGAAAGCCTTTTACACTAGAAAAGGGCTCATTGCTGTGTTGTTGGTGTGTTAGTTTGGAGGGAGGATTGATTGCTGAACAGTAAACAAGGTCATTATGGTACTGGTGGAGGTGCAATAAAGGTCATCGCTAAAACTGCAGCCATTTACAAACAATATCAATGATTTAGATGAAGGGAACAAGTATAATGTCTCCAAGTACACTGCCAATGTCATGTTGGGTGGGAGAGAAAAGGTGTGGAAATGATCGAAGAAGCTGTAAACAGATATAGAGATTCACTGAGTGGGTATGCACTTGTCAGATGGAATATAATGCAGAGAAATGTCCATTTGTGCAGAGATTTCCAAACTAACTCACAGGCAAATTAAAATCCTCGTTCCCTGTCCAGTCGACACTTACAGGCCCAGTGACATTGCTTCCCTGTTTAAGGGTAGTTTTCTGACTAGACATCATTCCATTGCATTCCAGTGGAGTTGCTGAGTATAACAGAGCTGGCTATATCCCATCATTATCAGATAATTTACTGTGTGGGTCATGTGACTTAAATTTAAACGTTGGCAGACGGATTATAATGTGATTCACATTTGAAGGAAGAACAGAAAAAGCAGAACATTGCTGTTTAAAATGGTGAGAAATTAATAAACAATATTAACTGGGGGTTTGGGTGATGTTGTACATTCATATCAGAAAGTTAGCATGTTGGTTGAGCAACAATTAGGAGAATTATAAATTGCCAGTTATTTCCAGATGATTGCATTGGGAGCATGAGGAAGTCTTGCTGTGAATCTCTGAGTCAGATTTTCCCATTCACTGTAGATATTAACATCTCTTTATAGTTCCTCCTTCACAAACAGTCACACTGTCATTCACAGACGAACATACTCAGTCTCTCTCTCTCTCGCATACAAAATGAAACTCAAAGAAAAACTCTTGTATGGACACACACTCACATACATAAATGCATAGTCATGCGCTCTCACTTTCAGTCTCTCGCACACTTATATGCACACTCTCACACAGACACACACTTGTAGATTAATACAAGCTCATCATCTCACAGAATCACAGTTTTACACATTACTCTCTCACACACATAAACACAATCTCTTACTCAAACTCACCAAAAATTCTAACTCCCACACCGTCACACTCAATGTACAGTCACTTACGTACAGTCACACACACTTCCTCGCAGCCACACTCAGTTGTGCACAGTCACACACTCTCTCTCACTCAGTCACCATCACTCCTTCATAGTCACACTCACTCCCTCACATGCACACTCATTCCTACTCATGCATATTCACTCCCTCATGGTCACACTCACTCCCTGACATGCACACGCACTCCTTCACAGTCACGCACACTGCCACACGCACACACTCACTCCTACACATGCACATGCACTCCCTCAGAGTTGCACTCACTCCCTCATAGTCAAATACACTCCCTCACATTTTCACTCACCCCCTTACATGCACACTTACTTCCTCATAAATAGAAGTTAAGGTTTAGGCTCTGTCTTTGATATATTTTGAGGACATTTGGTCTGGTCCATATCACAATGTACTTCTCCATATCAATGCAACTTTGATTCCTTATTTACTGGATTATGTATCATATGCTAAAGCTGCTACAACTGGTCATTTCCTGATCTTTGCAGCTTCTTAATTTGATGCTGATATCCTCAACCACAAGCTCTGACAGACATTTTGTGCCAGGTCACACCAGATACATCTGAGCTTTTTCAAGTTTTTGTTTTGTTTGGTTGTTCTTCTCATCCATATTAAACATGCTGCTTTCTGGGATACCACTCCAATCGAGAGTTCAATTTGAGGTTAAGGGACAAAGGGGGGATCTGATGTTAAAACTGAGAGACAGCCTTAGGTGCTTAATTCTGCAGGGAAGTATTGACGGTCAGTGATTTAATGTTTTGAGCGAAAATGTGGAGTAAGAAGTGACTTCCCATCACTGATATCCCAATAGATTAGAAGCAGAGGTAGGGTCCAAATGGGGCTGATACCTCCTTTCTGTTCCATTGTTCGAATATTCAATGTGCAACAGAAGATATTCATCTGGAGTGATATGTGCTGTGGGTTATTCTTGTCCACTTCTGACTCTTCATGCCATAAGTGAATGATTCTGGATCCATGGTGACACCTCTGGCCAGCCTGGCTGAATTGAATTGACCCAAATGAAAGTGATTGTGACTTTAAACCCACTCTCATCAGTCCCACCTTGCTTGTTTTTAAAGTCAGGTTCTATACAGAATATATACAAATGCCTTCATCATTTTAAAAATCTCACAACACCAGGTTATAGTTCAATAGGTTTAATTGGGAGCACACTAGCTTTCGGAGGGACGCTCACTGTCACCTGATGAAGGAGCGTTGCTCCAAAAGCTAGTGTGCTTCCAATTAAACCTGTTGGAGTATAACCTGGTGTTGTATGACTTTGTACACTCCAGTCCAACACCAACATCTCTAAATCATTCATCATTTCAAATATGGTTTCTTGCTCGCATGGGGCTTTTCATTGCCAAAGCCTTCCAGTCCCTTTTAAAAGTATCCATCTTTACTCTTTTTCCTGGTTTGCCATTCTTTGAACCCTCTTTATGTCTAATGGTTCTGGCCCAGTTATCTGTGAAACAAAATCTTGAATGCAGTTCCACTCAATGTGGGACACCTTTATTACACAACACAGCAGTAGTACATACTCACAATGAAGCTTGTTGCTTTGAAGTCCTGTGAAACAACCTCTGCCCCAGGTCATACACTCGCAGAGTCATACAGCATGGAAACAGATGCTTTAGCCCAAACTTGACCATGCCAATCAGGTTTCTAAAACTGACTGAATCCCAGTTGCCTGCGTTTGTCGAATTTCCCTCTATACATTTGCAATCCAGACGCCTGACAAAACATCTTTTAAATGCTGTAATTGTACCAGCTTCTACAACTTCCTCTGGCTGCCTGTTCTATATACACATCACCCTCTTTCTGAAAAGGTTGATGCTCAGGTCCCTGCTAAACCTTTCCTCTCTCACCTTAAACCTTTGCCGTCTACACTTGAACTCTCCTACCCTGCAGAAAAGACCTTGGCTATTCACCTTATCTATACACTCCATGATTTTATAAATGTAAACCCCTCAGCCTCCTATACTCCAGGGACAAACACCCAAACCTGTTTTTATTACTCAAACCTTTCTGTCTAGGAATTTACTTGCAAATATTTTGTACATCTTTGCAGTTTAATGACATCCTTCCTGTAGCAGGGTGACTAGAATTGTATACATTACTCCAAACACGGCCTTAACGATGTCTTGTTCAGCCTTAACATCACGTCCCAACTGCATCAGTGCTCTAGCCAATGACAGCAAGTGTGCAAAACACTTTCTTTATCACTCTGCCTACCTGCAACTCTATCTTCAAGGATCTAAGCCCCTGCACTCCTTGGTCTCTCTATTTGACAACACTCCCCAGGACCCTATCATTAACTGTGTATATCCTGCGCTGGTTTGCCTTACCCAAGTGCAACAACTCCCATTTATCTGAATTAATCTCCACTTGAAATTCCTTGGCCCACTGGTGCAGCTGATCAAGATCCCACTGTACTCTTAGATAACCTTCTTCACTCTCCACTATCCCATAACTTTTGGTGTCATCTGCAAATTCTAGCCATCACCATCGGAGGGAAAAGGCTCTCACTCTCCACCCTATCTAATCCTCTGATTATCTTGTACACCTCTATTAAATGACTTCTTAATTTTCTTCTCTCTAACAAAAAGAGCCTCAAGTCCCTCAGCCTTTCCTCAGAAGACCTTCCATCCATATCAGGCAATATCCTCATAAATTTCCTCTATGTCTCCTCCTATATTCTCATCCAAATCATTTATAAAAATGATGAACAACAGCGGACCCTCACTGATTCTTGCAGCTCACCACCAGTCACAAGCCTCCTGTCTGAACAGCATACCTCTACTATCACCTTCTGCCTCCTACCCTCAAGCAATCTTTTATCTAATTAGCTAGGTGCCATGTGATCCAACCTTACAAACTTGTCTATCATGCGGAACCTTGTCGAAAGCATTGCTAAAGTCCACGTAGACAATATCCACTGCTCTACATTCATTTATCTTCTTTATCTTCTCTTCAAAAGATTCCTTTAAATTTGTGATTCATGACTTCCCATGCACAAAGTCATGATGTCTTTCCCGAATCAATCATTGCATTTCAAAATGCATCCAGATCCTGTCTCTCAGAATCCTCTCCAACAACTTACCCAACATTGACCTTAAGCTCAACCAATTGTAGTTCCCTAGGTTCTCCTTGCAGTGTTTCTTAAGTAATGGCACAACATTAACCACCATTCAGTTTTATGGCCCCTCACTTGTGGTTATCAATGATACAAATATCTCTGCTCAGGGTCTTGCAATTTCATCCCTAGCTTCCCACAATGTTCTGGATACACTTGATTAGGTCCCAGGGATTTATCTAACTTTATGCATTATAAGACCTCCAACACTGCCTCTCCCATAATGTTGACGGTTTTCAAGATGTTACTATTTATTTCCCTGAGTTGCCCAGCTTCCATGTCTTTCTCCACAGTAAATACCAATGCAAAATATTTATTTAGGGTCCCACCCATCATCTGTAGTTCCATACATAGACAACCTTGTTAATCTTTGTCTCCCAAGTATTCTTTTACCCTTCATGCATTGGTAGAATCTTTTTGCATTCTCCATTTCCTAATATGCCAACATTTTCGCATGTCTCCGGTTTGCCTTCCTGATTTCCCTGTTATGTGCACTCCTACACACCCTGTACTTTTCAAGGGATTCACTTGATCCTAGCTATCTGCGCTGGACATATGCCTTCTTCTTTGTCTTGACCAGAGCCTCAATATCGCTAGCCATCCAGAGTTCACTGCTCCTGCCGATTTTGCCCTTCACATTAGCAGGAACTGGCCCCGAACTCTCATTCTCTTCTTTTTGAAAGTCTCCCATTTGCTCAGTGCCCTTTTACCTGCAAAAAGCCTCCTGCATTAAACTTTATCATGCAGGATAGGGGCCTTTGTTGTGCTGGACAAGGACCTTTGACAGCCACATGACATATGGGCATGGCTGGTAGAGCCAGAATTATTGCTCACCCACCATATTCATCCTTAGAAAGGTTCTGATAAGCTGTCTTCTTGAACCCCTGCAGTACATGTGCTATTGATAGATCCTTCAGGAGGAAATTCCAAGTTTTTGATCCAGCAACACTGAAGGAATGGCAATATATTTCCAAGTAAGGATGGTGAGCGCCTTGGAGGGGACTTTGCAGATGGTGGTGTTTCCATGTATCTGCTGCTCTATGTCCTTCTAGATGGAGGTGGTCATGTGTTTGGAAGGTGCTGTCTCAGGATTTTGTTGAGTGTCTGCAGAACATCTTGGAGATAACGTGCACTGTTGATAGCTGTGTTGGAGGGAATGGATGTTTGTGGATGTGGTGCTTGGATGGTTTCAAGAGAGAAGGTGATGACCTACTGATATCATCGCAAAATCATTAATGGAGGGATTGTCTTATGATCAAAGCTTAAACAAGTTGGGCCTGTACTCACTGGAGTTTAGACGAATGAGAGGTGATCTCATTGGAATAGATAGGATCCTTAAGGAGCTTGATAGGGAAAATGCCGAGAGGATATTTCCCTTCATAGGAGACTCTAAGATCAGCGAGCACAATCTCAGAATAAAGAGGCACCAATTTAATACTGAGATGAGGAGGAATTTGATCTCTTAGAGCGTTTTCAGTCTTTGGAACTCCTTGCCCCAGGGAGCTGTAGGGGCAGAGTTCTTGTGTATATTTAAGGCTGAGACAGAGAGATTCTTGATCAATTGGGGAAGAAAGGGTTACTGGGAAAGGGCAGGGACATGGAGGTGAGGAATGTTGGATGATGATGTTGAATAGATAAGAAGACTGGAGGGGCTGAATGATCTATTTCTGTCCCTATTACATGTGGTCTTTATAGCTCTTGTTGTTTCTTACACAACTGAATGCAAGTTTATTACCAGAATACACACATGCTTTTACACCAGTAAATTTAACAAGTTTACTTTAATGAGTTGAAAATCACACAGCATCAGGTCGTAGTCCAACAGGTTTATGTGGAAGCACTCGCTTTCGGAGCACTGCTCTTCATCAGGTGGTTGTGGAGTATAAGATGATAAGACACAGAATTTATAGCAAAACTTTACAGTGTAATGTAACTCAAATTATATATTGAAAAAGACCTGGATTGTTTGTTAAGTCTGTCATCTTTTAGAATGAATAGGTTGGTTTCTGTTCTTTCACATGTAAATCGCAGAGCTTTTTTAAAGTTACATTGCCAAGTGAACTTTAACAATAGGTGCCATGTTGGCCCAGATAATACATTGAAGGTGTGAGGTGGCTTGTTTGAGGCTGTCTGTCCCACAATGTTCAGACTGATTCTAATCTAAAAATCGGACTTACAGAATCTTACATGGGTTCATACAGTTATTGAGCAAAATAAAATATAATTCTGCAAGTACAAAATCATCCCATAAACTTGCATGTGTATGCCTGTGCATGTGGGAATGTGAATTGGGGTGGGGTTATGAGTGTCTATCAGAGATTGTGTGTATGTGTGTGAGTGTAAAGAGGTATAAATCTGTGGGAGGGTGTGTGTGGATGTGAGTATGGGAATGTATGTGTCTGTGTATGAAAGAAAACTTGTGTGTAGAGGAGTATGTGTGTATTTGTGTGCCAGTGAGTGTGTGCGTGTGGGTGTGTGTATGTGTACATGTGTGTGTGTGCGTGTGTAGTGCAGTGGGGCCACCTGCCATGTCACATGAACCCAATGTCTCGGTTTAGGCCATCCCCATAGGTACCAAACCTGGCTATCAGTCTCTGCTTGGCCACTTGGCATTGTTGCCTGTTCTGAAGTCCGCCTTAGAGGACAGTCACTCGAAGGTCTGAGGTCGAATGTCCTGGACCGCTAAAGTCTTCTCCGACTGGGAGGGAACAGTCCTGTCTGTTGATTGTTGTGTTGTGTCCATTCATTTGTTGCCGTAGCCTCTGCTTGGTTTCACCAATGTACCATGCCTCAGAGCATCCTTGCCTGCAGCATATGAGATAGACAACATTGACTGAATTGCACGAGTATCTGCCACGTCCATGGTGGGTCGTGTCCCCATGTGTAATGGTGGTATCTGTGTCGGCACTCTGACATGTCTTGCAGCATCTGATGTGACAGGATTGTATGGTGTTGTCCTGAAAGTCAGGCAGTTTGCTGCAAACTATGATCTGATTCAGGTTTGGTGGTCGTTAAAATGCATTTTCTTATTTATTTTCACAAATAAACATAAATATATTGTACACATGGATATGAGTTTACTATAAAATTGCACAGAAGTCTATTACACAATTGAACATAAGATTATTAAACAAATGGGCTTAATTCCTAGTAGCATTACAAGGGATATCACAACACTGTTTCATTGTTTTCATCATCAATGTTGGGAAGGAGTTTATGATTTGTATGAGAGAAGCTCTGTAGAAATCAGCTTGCAGTTAGGACCTGCGGTCACACTTTTCATTTCAAAGTAAAACTGAATGGAATAGTTTAATATTAATGCTGTTTCTTTTTTTCTCCAATCTGGAATGTCAGAAGAAACAGATAACTTGTCAGAATGTTAATTTTGTTAATTGACTATAATTAATGTTTGTGATGATTTTTTTCTGATTGACTCCCTGGTGGTTTGAATAAATATACATATAGATATGGATTCTTGTGTATAAATATAGATTCCTGTACATTGCATGGTTCAGAGCCAGTCAGAATCTTTCATCCCTGACAGAAGTCATCCACACTCCAAGAAAATGGGGAAAGCAGTCATTCTGCTGGTGAAAGAGATTTACTACCCGATCCTCGCAGCTGTTGCTCTTCCTGGTGAGACATTGTAACCTCTTTGCTTTTAATCTCCTGTTCATATTTCACTGTGGATTAGTAAACTTTTTCCCTGATATCAGCATCCCATTATGGATAGTTAGCAAAACAATCTCCTGTACACTGGTAGCTCTGGGTATTTTGATAATTGAACTGTTTTGAGCAGGTATCTCCAGATCAGTTTCAGTCAGGCACTGGATTGTTATTTTCGTTACATTTGCTCATGGATGTGGGCGTTGATAGCTGGGCCAGCATTTTATTAAATGTTTGCCTTTTTCAAATGTGGTGGTGAGCTGTCTCTTGAAATGCTGCAGATAGATTCCCAGTGCTATTAAAGATGAGGATCAAGGGCTTTGACCCATCAACAGTGAAGGAACGGAGATGTATTTCCAAGTCTAAATCAAATCGTAGTTTGGTTAGAGATAGTCAACATGGCTTTGTGAAGGGCAGGTCATGCCTCACAAACCTTATTGAATTCTTTAAGGATGTGACAAAACACTTTAATGAAGAGCAGTGAATGTGGTACGCATAGATTTTAGCAAGACATTTGATAAGGTTCCCCATGATAGGCTTGTTCAGAAAGTAAGGAGGCATGGGATACAAGGAAATAAGTCTGTCTGTCTGGATACAAAATTGGCTAGCCCATAGAAGACAGAGAATGGTGGTAGATTGACAGCATTTAGCAGACGCTCAGCGACTTCTTATGGAGTGAATAAGGATGAGAGGTGACTTGATAGAAATGTACAAGATGATGAGAGGCATAGATAGAGTGAATATCCAGAGACATTTTCCCATGGCAGAAGTTGCTATCACGAAGAAGCATAATTTTAAGGTAACTGGAGAAAGGTTTGGGGTGATGTAAGAGGTAGGTTCTTTCGACATAGAGTGGAGGGTATGTGGAATGCACTGCCAGCAGTGGTAGTGGGGTCAGATACACTAGGGATATTTAAACAACTTTTGGATAGGCACATGGAAGTTAGTACAATTATATCATCAATATTTTGTTTGATCTTAGAGTAGGATAAAAGGCCAGCACAACATCAAGGGCTGAAGGACCTGTACTGTGCTGTACTGTTCTATGTTCTGTGTTGTTTCTTTAAGTCAGGATGGTGAGTGGATTGGAGGGGAACATGCTGTTGGTGATGTTCCCATGTGTCTGCTGTCCTAATCCTTCTAGATGTAAGTGATCATGAGCAGTATTCTATCACACACTTGACTTGTGCCTTGTGGCCAGTTTTCGATTTCAGCAGCCAAGTTACTCATTGTAGAATTCCAAACCTCAGACCTCTGTTGAACCTATTGTATTTATATGGCAGGTCCAAGTTAGCTTCTGGTCAACCGTAACCCCCAGGATGTTGATTTTGTTGGATTCAGTGATGGTAATGCCATTAAAAAACTGAAGGAAATTACTTAAATTGTTTCCAATTGGAGGGTCATTGCCTTGCATTTGTGTGGTATGCATGTTACTCACAACTTTCAATATATTGTGAAACCTCTTTCTCTTTCTCTTACAGCAAACCTGATGACTATTGTGATTCTCTTCCGAAGAAACTGTGGTCTTTCCAAGTGCATCTCAGTTTATATGCTGGCCATGGCGATAACAGACCTACTGGTCATTATTGATGATATAATTGTTTATTGGATTTTCTCTCATCACTTTCCACTTTCATTCCTGTCCCTCACTCTTGTGTGTAAGGTCATCATATATATGAAAGCTGCAGCTTTTGATTTGTCTGTTTGGTGCGTGGTCTCCTTCACATTTGACCGATTTGTTGTGATCTGTTGCCAGAAGTTTAAAACAAAGTACTGTACTGAAAGAACGGCAATCACAGTTATAACAACGCTCACCGTCCTAATCTTGCCAAAGGAATTACCAATTTTGTTTGCATATGAGCCTCAGCAAATAATTAACCAAGTGCAATGGGGCTGCTGGTCAAGTGCTGCTTTTTTTTCTTCATCTGCAGGTATTGCATTTGTTTGGTTTTACAGCACCTGGGTCTTCTGGCTTCCTGTTACACTGATTGTCTTGTTTAATTCTCTCACTATCCGACGTATTTTAGTGTCTAATAGAACCCGCACCGAACTCCGTCAACACAAGACTGAAAATGAGAGAGATTCACAAGTGGAGAATCGAAGGAAATCCATTATTTTATTGTTTTCTGTATCATTCAGTTTTATATTACTTTGGTTTACACATTCAGTGAACTTAGGAATAACCAAGTTGACAGAAACTAATTATTACCATGGTGACAGGACAAGTCCTGCATACATTGCCTCTGAAACTGGGTATTTCCTCATGTATTTGAGTTGCTTTCAAAACCCATGTATTTATGCAGCGACCCAGAGAAAATTCAGAGAAGAGATTAAAAATGTACTAAAATCGTCATGGATGCCATTTTAAAGTTTAGTTGCAATAAAAGGATAAAAAGGAATCTAGTCTTGCAAAGGGCTCTCCACAATGAAGTTTCAACTCCAAACAATTTTCCATTGTAGGATATCCTTTCCGGGAAAGGGAGCATTTTCCACAAACATTTCTTCAATCTGGATGAAGGAACTGAGGAGCAGGAGAGTCGATGTTTTGGGCAGGATCCTTTATTAGTCCTGACAAATAGTTCTGTCTGAAATGTCCACTCTCTTACTCCTGTAATGCTGCTTGACCTGCTGTGCTTTTTCCAGCTCCATATTTTACCAACTCTGACTTTCCAGTGTCTGTAGTCCTCGCTATCTTCAAGTTTAAGGAACTGAGGGCATTGTTGCTAGTTTGCAGATGAAACTGAGAAGATTTGTAGCTCGGATTGTGGATGACGTTGTGGATTTGTTTGCCAAGCCAGTGCGTTTTTCTGCAAATGTTTGTTTACTTCACTAGGTGACACCATCAGTGCATCTTTGTTAAGGTGTTGGTACTCAGACCCCCCTGGTATTTATGTCTCTCTGGTTGTTGGTACTTCTGGTTCTGTATCTGAGTGGTTTGTATATGGCGTCCATTTCAATGTGTCCATTGATTTAGTTCTGGTTGGATTGCGAGACATCAAGGAATTCACTGGCATGTCTCTGTATTGCCTGTGCTAGGATGTTTGCCTTGTCCCAGTTGAATTTGTGTCCTTTGTTGTCAGTGTGGTTGGAAATGAGAGAGGACTAATCATGTTTGGTGGTGAGCCAATGTTTTTGCACTCGTATGGTCAGTTTTCTTCTGGTTTGGCCTACGTAGTGTTTTACATAGTCTTTGTGGGGTATCATGTAGATAACATTGATTTTGTTGGATGTGGGTGTTGGGACTTTAATGTTTGTGAGGAGCTGGTGGAAGGTGTTTACTTGTTTGTGGGCTAAGTTTCGCAGAGGTCTGAGTAGTCAGGTAGTGATCTCTGTTGTGTCCTTGATGTGTTGTATGGTTGCTATTGTGTCTGGTCAGGTAATGTTTTCTTCTTTGGATTTGTCCAGTGAATACTGGAGGAGAGTGTTCTTGTGGTACCCATTTCATTCAAATTCTTTGAATAGGTGGTCCTTTCTGTAGATCTGGGTTGCCGCACTGTGTCCTTGTCTGCTTAAATAATGTCCTAATGCTGCTCCATTTGTGTGTTCTGGAGTGGTTGCTGTTACACTATACCATGGAGATCCATAACTAAAGTGCATGGTCATACACTTTGATAGGAAAAAATAGAGGTGTAGACTATTTTTTTTAAATGGGGAAAGGCTTCAGATATTTAAAACATAAAGGGACTTAGGAGTTCTGACTCAGGATTCTCTGGACGTTAATATGCAGGTTCAGTTGGCAGTTAGGAAGGCAAATGCAATGTTAGCATTTGTTTTGAGATGGCTTCAGTATGAGAGCAGAGATGTATTGCTGAGGCTGTTTAAGGATAGGATTCTTGGCAGTGTGGAGGAACAGAGGGATCTTGGTATGCAGGCACATAGATCCCTTAAAGTGGCCACTCAAGTGGACAGGGTTGTTAATAAAGCATATGGTGTTTTGGCTTTCATTAACAGGGGGATTGAGTTTAAGAGTCATGAGATCTTGTTGCAGCTCTATAAAACTTTGGTTAGACCGCACTTGGAAAACTGCATTCCAGTTCTGGTCGCCCTATTTTAGGAAAGATGTGGATGCTTTGGAGAGAGTTCAGAGGAGGTTTACTAGAATGCTGCCTGGACTGTAGGGCTTATCTTATGAAAGGAGGTTGACTGAGCTCGGACTTTTTTCAGTGGAGAAAAGGAGGAGGAGAGGGTATACCAGATAATGAGAGGCATAGATAGAGTCGGTAGCCAGAGACTATTTCCCAGGGCAGAAATGACTAACACGAGGGGTCATGGTTGGAGGAAAGTATAGAGGGGATGTCAGAGGCAGGTTCTTTACACAGAGAGTTGTGAGATCATGGAATGCGTTGCCAGCAGCAGTTGTGGAAGCAAGGTCAGTGGGGACATTTAAGAGACTACTGGACATGCATATGTCACAGAGATTTGAGGGTGTGTACATGAGGATCAGTGGTTAGCACAACATTGTGGGCTGAAGGGCCTGTTCTGTGCTGTACTGTTCTATGTTCTAAAACTTCAAGGGTTGTCGTCAAATTTTCTTGGTGTTAGTGCTATTGATTATTTCAGATAATGAGCAATCAAACAAAAATGCTGCATTGTGCCCATGAAAAGGTGGCACGGAGCATAATAAGAACCATCAAGTCAGGAAAGGCAATCTTTTATTACTTCTCAATTCTCCTATTTCACTGCAAAATTTCCAACTTTGGAGCAACAGAAAATATAATCAGGAACTATTGCTCGAACTACACATCAGCTTTTTCTATATGCAATCAATATGTAGCGAAAGTGGTTTTCTGATGAGCATAGCTGGAGAACCTCTAAGTAGCTGACCTGGATTGATTCCTGGCCGTTGCAATCTGCTGTTTTTCAATCACTCAACAACAAAAGGCAGACACGAAATAGAGAATTGCATTTCTACAGCATCTTTCATGATCACAGGGTGCGTCAGGGTGGACATTGTGCTCAAATCTCTGGAATGGGACCATGACCTTCAAAATGAGAATATGCCTGGAAAGATTAATGTGTCAGGTCTATGCAAGGTGGAAATAAATTGGAGTCACAGCAGAATTCCTAATTTTTCATTTTATTTCAAATTAAATGTTTTTATATTTCATTCCTTTCAACATTAAACTCAGTTTAGGTTTTGTGAAAAATTGCACAATGACAAGTAAAATTGTGAATGGACAGTTCATAAATATCCAAATACTTATTTTTCAATCTAAATGTGTTCCAAAGTGAGTGTGGAGTGAACAGAAATAATCTGTTTGCTCACATGAGAGGCTCATTAACCCTGATTTGGAGATGCCAGTGTTGGACTGGGGTGTTCAAAGTTAAAAATCACACAACATCAGGTTATAGTCCAACAAGTTTAATTGGAAGCACACTAGCTTTTGGAGCGACGCTCCTTCATCACCTGACAATCACCTGATGAAGGAGCATCGCTCCGAAAGCTAGTGTGCTTCCAATTAAATCTGTTGGACTATAACCTGGAGTTGTGTGATTTTTAACTTCATTAACCCTGACAGACTCTGATGTGGATGTGCCGTTTCTGGACTAGGGTGGACAAAGTTAATAATCAGGGAGAAAGTGAGGACTGCAGATGCCGGAGATCAGAGCTAAAAATGTGTTGCTGGAAAAGCGCAGCAGGTCAGGCAGCATCCAAGGAGCAGGCGAGTCGACGTTTCGAGCATGAGCCCTTCTTCAGGAATGAGGCCTGAAAGTTAATCATCACACAACACAGGTTATTAGATTCCCTAATCTGTGTAGAAACAGGCCCTTGGGCCAACAAGTCCACACTGACCCTCTGAAGAGTAACCCACCCAGACCCATTTCCCTCTGATTAATGCACTTAGCCTATAGGAATTTAGCATGACCAATTCACTTGACCTTGGACAGTGAGAAGAAACTGGAGCACCCAGAGGAAACCCACGCAGACACAGGGCAAATGTGCAAACTCCATACAGAGTGTCTGCCCGAGGTTGGAATCGAACCTGGGACCCCAGTGCTGTGAGGCAGCAGTGCTAACCACTGAGCGTACAAGCTTTCAGATTTGCTGCTCCTTCATCAGGTGGGGCAAGATCATAGGGCACAGAATTTATATTAAAAGATCAACATGTCATACAACTGATGCGATATATTGAACAAACGTAGATTGCTGTTAAGTCTTTTATCAACTGAGATGGGTTATAGGATTCAATTCATTAATATGTAAATACAGATGGGAGGTTAGAGTCTGTCTGTGTTCCAACCTTGAGTCAGACCAGTTCTATTTCCAAAGTAGGAATTGATAAAATGTCGCCACCCAACACCTGGAGGAAGAACGCCTCATCTTTCGCCTCAGAACCCTTCAACCCCAGGGAACCAATGTGGACTTCACCAGTTTCCTCATTTCCCCTCCCCCCACCTTACCCCAGTTCCAACCTTCCAGCTCAGCACAATCCTCATCACCTGTCCCACCTATCAATCTCCTTCCCACCTATCCGCTCTACCCACCTCTCCGACCATCCACCTATTGCACTCCCAGCTACATTCACCCCAGCCTCAAACCCTCCCATTTATTTCTCCACCCCCAAGACTTCCATCTTCATTCCTGATGAATGGTTCCTGCCCGAAACATTGATTTTCCTGCTCCTCAGATGCTGCCTGACTTGCTGTGCATTTTCAGCACCATTCTAATCTTGAATCCTCAACTGTCAACATCTTAGGGTGACCATTGACCAGAAACGCAATGGACTAACCAAAGAAATACAGCGAGGACAGGGCTGATCAGAAGCTTGGAATACTGCAGCAAGTAACTCACTGCTTGACTTTTCAAAGCATGTCCACTCTCTGCAAGCACAAGACAGCTGTATGGTGGAATACTTCCCAGCTGAGTGATAACAAAAGTCAAGAAGCTTGACACCATCGGGGATAAAATAATTCACTTGATTGCCACCACATCCATTTTATTTTCACCTCTGACTCTCAATCGGAACAATCTGTACCAACTATACATACATTGCAGAAATTCACCAAAGTTTCTCAGACATTGTGGGCGGCACGGTGGCACAGTGGTTAGCACTGCTGTCGCACAGCACCTGAGACTCGGGTTCAATTCCCCACTCAGGCGACAGACTGTGTGGAGTTTGCACGTTCTCCCCGTGTCTGCATGGGTTTCCTCCGGGTGATCTGGTTCCCTCCCACAGTCCAAAGATGTGCGGGTCAGGTGAATTGGCCATGTTAAATTGCCCGTAGTGTTAGGTAAGGAGTAAATGTAGGGGTATGGGTGGACTGCGCTTCGGCGGGTCGGTGTGGACTTGTTGGGCTGAAGGGCCTGTTTCGACACTGTAAGTAATCTAATCTAAAAAAATATTGTCCTAACCCACAATCACCTAGAAGGACAAGGGCAGCAGATACATGGGATCACCACACATTGCAAGCTTCCTTCCAAGCCAAATACCATCCTGTTTTGGAAATATATGGTCATTCCTTTAAAGTCGTTCATTACAATATTGTTAGAGTATGTAAAGCACATGAACAGCAGTTGAAGAAAGCAACTCATCAACACACAGGATCACAGGGCTATTAGAGATATACAGGAAGCAAACAGATCCTTCAGTCTAATTTGTCTATACCAACCAGATATTCCATATAAATCTAGTCCCATTTGCCAGCAAGCACATTCTCAACAGATACAAGGGATGATCAATAAATGCCGAACCAGCCAGCAATTGATTATGATTAATGGTGAACACTGGGTTTTCGGTTTTGTGAGTGTAAGTTGGTTGGGTGCAAGCAGTTGCACCCTTGCTTGTTGTGAAGAGCTGAAGTGATATGCTATTTGGAACAACCTGTCAGTCTTTTAGAGGCATGGCCAAATACATAGCATCATATTAACACTGACATTCATACACCAGATTACTCACATGGTTCATAGATAGGAGCGATTTATAACTGCATGGGCCAAACAATAATTTGATCTTGGACGCAGTAACTAGAATCATCATTAGGTTTCAGGCTTAAAACTGAATTCAACAAAAGGGTGGATTTGTTAATTGGACAATCAAGGATTTATATGATCTTCAAGAATAAGACTTTGCTGTCAATGGTCAATACAATATTGAAAACATTTGCATGAATTTCCTGTCTCGAGTCACACACAAGGATGTTGGCTGGGATCATGCTGACCGTTAATATAGATACACAATTCTGTTTAGATATTGGTATTGTGGAGCTGACATACACTAGATATGGTTGGTGAGAGATTCAATGCAAGGCTCAGGCTTGGAGGGCCGAAGGCCTGTTCTTGGGCTGTAAATTTTGTTTTATCATTTTTGTTCTTTGTGACATGTGTGCAGTATTCCATCACATTTGTAACACCTTCATTCAGGATCTGGTCCAGAGCACAGAATTACAGAGCTTATGTAGCACACTAAATGTCATCAATGTAGCTGAACTTGTGAGGTGATCTGAATTGAACCCACACTATTGGTATCGCCCTGCTCTGTAAACCAACAATCCAACCAACTGAACTAACATACTGCCCAGTCCAAAAGCACACAGCTGCTAGACTGGGGCTGCAGCAGGGAATGAGGGAATCAACAAATGGAAAAAAAATCATTGACTGCATGGTCACCAATTTGCCATTGACAGGTCCTTTGTATAAATGATGGAAGTTGCACTGAACCTTATGCTCGTCCATTACTCTGTCTGCTCCATGCACCTACCCCTTGTTCAAAGACATCTCTAAATTGTCGAAGTTGTTGTGAGGGAATGTGTGAATAACTGTCCAGTTCCAGTTTGGCAGCTGTCTGGACAGATTTAGGAGCTGGTCATTCTTTACTGAAGGTGTCAGTGTGGTCAAACATGACTATATTTGAATTCAGGCCTTTTTGATAATGTTGTTGATGTATGTGATAGTGCAAAGGTCATGTATTTACTGATCTGAACAGGAATCAGCTGTTTACTGTGGTTATTGAACTGAACAATAATCAGCTGGTTACTATAGTTTCTAAATTGAGCATTAATTAGGTGTGCACTCCAATTACTGAAGTGAACAATAATTAAATTATTGTCAATTGAAAAGCATGTTGGTTTGGCTTTTTTTTAAGATTCAAAGAACTAAGGAGGTGTTCACTCTTTATTGTATAAAATTTAAAACTGACCTGCAGGGCGGCACAGTGGTTATCACTGCTGTCTCACAGTACCAGGGTCCCAGGTTTGACTTCCAGCCTTGGGAACTGTCTGTGTGGAGTTTGTACATTCTCCCTGTGTCTGTGTGGGTTTCCTTCCACAGTCCAAAGATGTGCAGGTCAGGTGAATTGGCCATGCTAAATTGCCCGTAGTGTTAAGTGACCCATTCAGAGGGAAATGGGTCTGGGTGGGTTACTCTTTGGAGGGTTGGAGTGGACTGGTTGGGCCGAAGGGCCTGTCTCTGCACTGTAGGGAATCTAATCTAATCTGTATTTCTCACAAAGTAATCCAACAGCAATTGAACCTTGTCACAGTCATGAGATCCCACTTTACAGACAACACTCTGATCATCTCAGGGCAAGTCCTGTCCCACTGGCAGGACAGAGCCAGCAGAGGCAACAGCTCCATGGGATACAGTCAGGGAGGGGGTGCCCTGGAAGGGACTAACATTGGTGCTGGACCCCATGAAGTCTCATGGCATTGGGTTAAACACAGGCACAGAAACATTCTGCTGGTTATCAATGACCACATCCCTCGAATTTCTCTGTCTGAGTACAGCAATGAAGGTGGAAAGGACAGAGAATGTAGTGTGTGGGAGGCTTCAGTATCCACCACCAAGAGAGGTTCAGCAGCACCACCTGCTGACTGAGCTGGGAAAGTCCGGTGGTGGGAATTGAACCCACACCATTGGTATCACCTGCTCTGTAAACCAACAATCCAGCCAACTTAACTAACCTACTTCCCAGTCCAAAAGCACACAGCTGCTGTGCTGGGGTTGGAGCAAGGGATGAGGGAACCAACAAATGGAAAAAAAAATCATTGATTGGATTGTCACCAATCTGCCAGCCACACATTTTATAGACACTGCATCTGTGCTCAATGGAGCAGATCTCAAACAGATCTAGCAACTCATGGCTCAGTGTCCATGAGGTTCAGTGTGCCATCAGCAGCAATGGAATTACACTTTGCATGATTCATAGACAATCTGCCTGACATAACCGACTGGGGTATAGAGAGGGGCTAAGGCTCCATTCCCTGCATTGTTGGAGATTGAGGAGTGGCCTTATAGAGATTCATAAAATCAGAAAAGGCATTGATAGAATGAATAGACAAAATCTTTTTCTTAAGGTCAGGGAGCCAACATTAGAAGGCATAGGTTTAAGGTGAGAGCAGAAAGATTTAAAAGAGACCTGAGGGGCAACATTTTTGTGTACGGAATGAGCTGCTGGAGGAAATGGTGGTAGTGAGTACAATTACAACATTTCAAAGGCATCCGGATGGGAACTTGCAAAGAAATGATTTATCAAGACACAGAGGCATAGAGATGTACAGCATGGAAACAGTAGAGAAATATGGAACACCTGTTGGTCAATAGGACTATGTCAGGTTGAGATGTCTGCTCAGTGTGGACAAGGTGTTTCCATGCTGTATAAATCTCTCACTCTATCCCTTCCACTCTCCCATTACCATCAAGCTAGAGATTCAACCCTGGTTCAATGAGGAGTATAAAAGGGCATGTAAAGAGCAGCACTGAATATCGGTATATAGAGGGACAACCTGATGAAGCTGAAGAAGAGCTGAAAATGTGTTGCTGGAAAAGCACAGCAGGTCAGGCAGCATCCAAGGATCAGGAGAATCGATGTTTTGGGCATGAGCCCTTCTTAGGAATTCATGCCCGAAACGTCGATTCTCTTGCTCCTTGGATGCTGCCTGACCTGCTGTGCTTTTCCAGCAACACATTTTCAGCTCTTATCTCCAGCATCTGCAGTCCTCACTTTCTCC
Source organism: Hemiscyllium ocellatum (assembly GCF_020745735.1). Taxonomy (NCBI): domain Eukaryota; kingdom Metazoa; phylum Chordata; class Chondrichthyes; order Orectolobiformes; family Hemiscylliidae; genus Hemiscyllium; species Hemiscyllium ocellatum. Next base: position 30,959,170 of record NC_083433.1, read on the forward strand.
AAGTTGAAAAAGAGGGCCAGTTGTGTTCTCAATAAATAATAGACAGAGCTAAACGAATACACAACCAAGGAAACCCTATTTTCTCCCCAATGATGCAGACAGGCTTGCTGTTTTTTGCCAGTAATTTCTGTTTTTGCATCAGATCTAGCTCTGCACCCTTGCCACACTTAGTCATAAAGATGGTGGACAATTAAACTAGCCATTTGATGAGAAGGCTGCTCTCCAACTATTAAATCCTCAGTTATGGAGGGGCCCAGCACATAAGTGCAAAAAATAAGGCTGACTCTTCCACAAAAAATGCAGAGGAGGTGATCCATTTCAGCCTCCTCCCGAAGTTCCCACATTCACAGATATCGGTCTCCAGCCAATTTAACTCACTCCACCTGACATTACAGAATGATTGGAGGCATCAGATACTGCAAAGTTTGTGAGTCTTGCCAAATCAGTCTCTAAATATTGTCACATACCTAGCAAAGGTGTTCCAGTGCAGCTACAGTGCTGGAATGTACCCAAAATGTATAAAATTTACTCAGGAATGTTCTACAAAGGCAAATCTGATGTGTTAAATTAATAACTCATCTGTCCATTGTTTCATGTGAAAATATGGAGGAAGGTGTTGTCAACAGTGTTATAATGCAACACCTCGTCAACAATAACCTGCTCACTGATGCCCAGCTTGGATTCTGCCCCTCAGCCAATTACTGCCTTTGTTCAAAGAAGCTGAACTCCAGAGGAGAAGTGAGAGTGACTACCCTTAAGATCAAGCCATCATTTGACCAAGTATGACATTAGGATCCCAAGTTAAATCATAATCAATGAGAATCCAGAGAAAACTCTAAACTGGTTGCAGTAATAACTAGCAAGAAGGAAGATGGTTGTTGTTGTTAGCATCAGTGGTCCAAGTTCGAGAACATCTCTGCAGGTGTTTCTCAGGGAATGTCCTCAGTCTATCCATCTTCAGCTGCTTCATGAATGACCTTCATTCCTACATAATTTTGAAGTAGAAATGTTCACTAATCGCTGCACAATGTTCAGCATCATTCACATCTCCTCAAGTACTGAAACAGTCCGAGTCCAAATGCATTAAAACTGGACAACACCAGGCTTGGAATCTCAAGTACACTTGTACTGCACGTGTACTAATCATAATATCCCTAAAGTATGAAATTAGGCCTTTGGCCCAGTAAGCCCACAACAACGCTCCAAACAGTATCCCAGCCAGACCCACCCCATCCCTAAATTCTGACGATAACAACATTATATGGTTTTATAATTGACAAGAAACTGAACTGGGCTTGCCATATAAACAGCATAGCTTCAAAAGGAGATCAGCGACTAAGTCTCTTGCAATAAATAACTCACCTCCTGACTCCCAAAATTCTGTTAACCATATGTTTAATGGAATACTCCACTTGCCTGGATGAGTGCAGCTCCAACAACACTCAAGAAGCTTGACACCATGAGGACAAACAGTCCAATTGATTGGCACCCCATCCACAAAATTCGCTCCTTGCACCACCGATGCACAGGAGTAGCAGAGTGGACCATATGCAAGATGCACCACACAAATTTATCAAACTATAAAGGAAGTACTTTCCAAACAATAACAAATGGAAGGGCAGGGACAGCAGATGAATGGGAAAGTTATACATGGAACCAGTGATTAAACGTGGTTAAATGAAAAATGCAGGAAGGCATTCACCAGGCATATCTAAAAGCAAGGTGTCAACCAGGTGAAGCTGCAACACAGAAATACTTGTATGTCAAAATAATAAGAAAAAACTGATACTGGGTGATTCCACAACATATGGATTAAACATAAGCTCTGCAATTTTGCCACTTCCAGTCATGAATGATGGACAGTTTAACAAATCACTATTTTTGCTTGGATGTTGAGGCTGAGGGGTGATCTAATAGAAGTTCACAGAATTCTGACAGGCATGGACAGAATGGATATTCAGAACCTTTTCCCCAGGGTAGACATAGGTTTAAGGTGTTATGGACCACACCAGACTCCCCCAAAGTAAGGTAAGATTTGATTGGATTTATTATTGTCACCTGTACTGAGATACAGAGAAAAGTGTTGTTTTACATGCTGTGCAGTGCAAGTCATACCTTACATAATTACATATTACAGCAACAGAGAAGGTGCAGAGAAAGATCAACTTTAATGTAAGATTGGTCCATTCATAAGTCTGGTAACAACAGGGAAGAAGCTGTTCTTGAGTCTCTTGTATATTCTACCCAATGAAAGAGGTTATAACCAAGGCGAGAGGAGTATTTGATTTTGCTGGCTGCTTTTTCGGTGCTGTTGGTAGTGTAGACTGAGTCAATGGATGGAAGATTATTTTCCGTAATGGACTGGGCCGTGTTCATGACTCTCTGTACTTTCTCACGGTATTGGGCCGAGCAGTTGCCAAATCAAGCTGTGATGCATCTGGATATAATGCTTTCTGTTGAGTGTTTTTACGAATTGGTCAGTCATTGTCGAAATACCAGATTTCCTTAGCTTTCTGAGGGAGTGGGAGGTATTCTTCCTATGGTGTAGTGTTAGGCTGTACCAGTTGTGACCTAAACAACAGCTTCTAAAATTCCAGCATCTCCTCCTTGTTCTTTTATTTGATGTCTTGGCTAATAAAGCAAGTAGGTCAGGCAGCATCTGAGGAGCAGGAAAATCAACGATGATTCCTGATGAAGGGCTTCTGCCTGAAATGTCAACTTTCCTGCTCCTTGGATGCTGCCTGACCTGCTGTGCTTTTCCAGCTATACACTCTCAATTCTGATCTACAGCATCTGCAGACCTCACTGATTCCTCATAAAACAAGTATCCAATCTGCCTTCTTAATCAGTTTATCTATCTGCCCTGCACCTTCAAGGTCCTCTGCATTGGAATACAAATTACCATTAATCTTGACTACTCTCCATGGTCCGACTGTTAAATGTCAAATTTCCCCAGATATACAACCTTCCGCTATTAGAGACGCACTATTGTCTGTTACACTTCCCATGTGTATGAGTCTGAGGCAGAGGATCTTGCCCTGGAGCTACATGAGAAAGAATAGGCCTACATCTCCAGACTTGGGGGGCACCGGGAAGGATGTAGTGATTGACTCCAAATGTTCACAACCCTCTGAGAAAAGAAATTCCTACCCTTCTCAGTCTTGAATTGGAGTTCCTTTATTCTGAGCAGTCTCAATGGGCATTCTGTCTATGACGAGAATGGTCTCTGTGAGGTAGGGAGACCAAAACTACAAACAATGATTCAGCGGTGGTCTCACCAAGCAGCTGTATAACTTCAGCGAAGCATCCTGACTTTGAAAGTCCAATTGTAACAGAATGGTCCTTGACTCACCCTTGAAAGTGAATATTGCCTCAGCATTTACCCTGTCAAACCTGTATTGAGTTCTATGTATTTTATATGAGATCACTTCTGATACTTTTAAACTGCAGTGGAAAGAGTCCCAACTGCTTTAGCCTTTGTTAATAAGACAATTCCTCTATATCATAGGATCATAGAGATTTACAGCACGGAAATAGACCCTTCAGTCCAACTCATCCATGCCGACCAGATATCCCAACCCAATTTAGTCCCACTTGCCAGCATTCGGCCCATATACCTCCAAACCCTTCCTATTCATATACCCATCCGGATGCCTTTTAAATGTTGCAAACATACTAGCCTCCACCATTTCCTTTGGCAGTTCATTCCATACGTGCACCATCCGCTTCATGAAAACGCTACACCTCGGGTCTCTTTTGGATCTTTCCCCTCACACCTGAAACCTATGCCCTCTAGTTCTGGATCTCGCACCTCAGGGAAGCGACTTTGTCTATTTATCTTATCCATGCCCCTCATGATCATATAAACCTCTATAAGGTCACCCCTCAGTCTCTGACGCTCCAGGGAAAACAGCCCCAGCCTTTCAATCTCTCCCTCTAGCTCAAATCCTTCAACCTGGCAACGTCCTTGTAAATCTTTTCTGAACCCTTTCAAATTTCACAACAACTTTCTAATAGGAAGGAGACCAGAATTGAGGAATCTTCCTAGTGCACTGTACATCCTCTGAACTGCCTTCAGTGAAATGATGTGCTCCCTTATGTAAGGGGACTAAAACTGCTCACAGTACTTCCAGATGTGGTCTCACAGTTACAGTGAGACTTCCCTGCGCTTACACTCCAACCCCTTGAAATAAGGGCTGACGTTCTATTATCCTTCCTGATTACCTGCTGTCCCTCTGTGCTTGCTTTGTATTTCATGCACAATTCTGCACCCTCCAGTCCCTTTGTGTTGCAGCTTTCTTCATTAAAATAATTTACTTTTTTTGTTCTCTCTTCCAAGATAAACAACTTCACATCTTCCCACATTATACACTATTTGCCCAACATGTTGCCTCTGAATTAAGCTATCAAAATCTCTCTACGAACTGTTTGTATCTATCCTGCAACCTTCTTTTTTTACCTATCGTCTGCAATTGTGTCAACAAGTCATTCACTTCCTTGCTTCCAGCTCCCACCTGCTCAGTCTTTCCACTCACCAGGGATGTGATGACCCTCAGGTTGAAACACCACCAACTGTCTCCCAATGATTATACATTTCTTATGCGCTGCTGTTTTCTTCAATAATTCCCTCTGAAGCAGAACCAGTCACCATCCTGTCTGATCTTCTTTCTAAACCTGCTTGGAATCTTGCTCTTATTG